>NC_074673.1:10128619-10238619 GCF_029448725.1 Salvelinus fontinalis | reverse complement strand
TGGGCTCAGTAATGCTGACCGCGTTGGTCTGTCTGTCTGTCTGTCTGTCTGTCTGTTTGTCTGTCTGTCTTTATTTGCCTCGTCACTGCGCTGTGTTTGTCCTATCTGATCACTGCTGAGATGATTTATACTGTCAGACACAGACAAGGTCTAAAATATACCCCAGGAAGACTACTGCATGAGGAAGACTACTATGGGGACAGCCGAAGAACCCTTTTAGGTGCAATGTAGTGCCTTTTTCCCCCAACGAGTGTAGATCAGGAGAAATAATTTGGGTTTGTTTCTTCATGGGTGTGAATTTCTATCGGTATCCATTCTCTCTGATCAGAAGGGAATGACTGAATACAAAAGATAAAAGACAAAAACAAAAGAGGTCATACATGCTGCAATACGCCTGACACAAGACACTAGATGTTTTAGGACCTGTTCAGGGACATTGTTAGTTCACTTTTCAAAAGTTGGGATACTGGTTTTCAGTTTATATACAATACAGATCGAATAACTAACCAATCTGGAAGACTCTTTGTTTGTGGTTGTTTGTTTGTGGTTGTTTGTTTGTGGTTGTTTGTTTGTAGTTGTTGGTTTGTGGGTTAATTCTTAACTATTTATTTCTTACAAAAGCGTGTGAATAGAAGTTGAACCCCACCGTTGTCATGACAGCAAAAACAGTACTAAACACACACTTAAAAAGTCCTTATCTGTTGTGGTCTTTCTGACATAATGTCACCAACATATTGTTCCCTCCAGGGTTATTTTATTTTCCAACAAGAGCACATTAGGAAGAGCTGAATGAAAACCTCCACTGTTGCTGCTCTGCCAGATAAGCGTAGCTGTAGTCATAGCAATACCTTCTATTGCTCCTCCACTGTCACACCTTGACACATCTCTCATCTTCCATCGTTGTTACAGGCATCGTCTTTGGATCTTTGACATACTGTTCTTCCTGCATGAGTCCACAAGGACAATGACGGTTGGGATCCTTTTCGCTCAGAGGAGAAGGGCCCTTAGTAACCTGACAAAATCAAAATGATCTCTAAATGCTAACTGGGTGTTCCTCAAAGAGCTATTATAGCTCTCTGGGAAATCATCCTCCATAATCAACACCACCAGACACCTTCTTGACCCCCTCCAATTTGCATTCCGGTCAGAGAGAGGGACAGGTTGTGCCATCCTCTAGCTATTACATCTGGTGAACATGCATTTGGAGGGCAGTAAAACCCATGTGCGTGTCATGGTCACAGATTTCTCCTCGGCATTTAACACAATCAATCCATTGGTTCTCGCGGACAGACAGAGAGGAGACTTGATGCTTATTACATGGATCACCAACTTCCTAATGGATAGGTCTCACCAGGTAGGAGTTGGCAACACACTCTCTGAGGTGCTCACTACTTCAGTTGGAACCCCCCAGGGCAGCGTTCTTTCACCAGTACTATACATACTGTATACAGACAGCTGCCGGAGCCGGTTCCCAGGGCGCCACCTGATCAAATATGCTGACGACACTGCTTTGGTCGGTCTTCTCGAAGGGTATGAGACGGAGCACGGACCGGCTCTGAATGATTTTACTGTCTGGTGTGAGTCCTCCCATCTAAAATGAAATACATCAAGTCAAATGGTGATTGACTTTGGAAGGAACACTACCTGACACTGATAAAATGTGAGCCCATTGAAATAGTGGAGGAGTACATATACCTTGGGCTAGTCAATGACAACAAGCTGTCCTGGGATCAGTGTACTGACGCTATTTTTAAGAAAGAACAACAGAGACTGTATTTCCTACGGAAACTGCACTTTTTTAATGTTGATCTAACCATCATGGTTCTCTTTTATAAATCATTGATTGAGAGCATTCTGTCCTACTGCTTGACCTGCTGGTTTGGGAATATCAAGGTTGCACAGAAAAATAGGTTGGGCAAGATAGTCAGGACTTGTGAGAAAATCATGAGGCAGCAACAGCAAGGCCGGTCATCGCTCTACCTGGGCAGAGCCCTCCAGAAGGAGAATAAAATAGCGGTTGACTTGTCCCATCCACTCCACCCTGAATCCCAGCTCCTTCCCTCTGGCCGCAGGTACAGACTAACTAAGGTTAAAAAACAAATAGGGCCAAGTTCTCTTTTATTCCGAATGCAATTCTGCAACTCTACAAAATGTTGGACTAATTGTACTTAGCACTTGCACTGTGAAACTGCACGTACCCTGCCTATTGCCTTGTACACATCCTTTGCTATTTATTTTTAGATGGGGTATGTTTTATGACGGCTGCAAGATGAATTGCCTCTCTGAGGTCATTAACGTTTTCTGAATCTGTATCTTAAACTGTCTTTGCCCCTTTGCCCCTTTGTCAAACATAAAGTCTCCATTGTATGAATAATAATTTCATCATAGGGCCAGGGGGGGTATAACATAAGGTATATATTTTTGGCCTGTGTGTAATTTGAAGTAGGCACGGCATGTGGTGGATGGCACAAAGAATGTAGGATTAAATGTTGGATCTTTGCATAATGTGGAGTTATTATAGTGAGAAGATACTTATTAAGGTGGGATTTTCCACTGTGTGATTTACATCAGGTGGCATAGAGATCCTGGAGAGACAGGCAGTTTCACTGATGTTGGAGCCATTTAATTATTACAGAGAGCTCTGCTGTTCGCCCAAATGATAGTCCTGCTGCTCTATTTACTGGAGTTTACTCTCTCTTTGTCTCTGTAGAATATTCTATGGAATGTTTGTTTAGGCTGGTGATCCCATGATAGGACTTTCACTTGGAATTTGGAGCAGGAAAGAGCGGGAAGGAGAACAAATCCAAAATTCCTGCAGAGATACACTTGGTCCTGGGAAGTGTGATCAGAGGGTCACACAGTCAAGCAGTGTCTTGGCTCTACACTTCTCATTCTAAACACAGTGTTTGGTAGAGGATAGTGGCCTCAGGTAGTACTCTCTTGACCTCATTCTCCATGCAGATGTGACCGACCGGAGTTGGAACCCGATCTCCTGCATGCCACGACTGAACTAAGCCCACTGAACTAAAGGCATGTCAGTGAGAGTTAAGATAACTGTGGCTGGAACAGGTCTGAACCACAGCAGCCTATGGGTCTCATAGACTACAAGGCTCAGTGACAAGCTGAAGTCCGTATTGGGGTAAATAACAGTGCTGCAACACATGATTGCAACCCGAGGGGGAAAGTGGTTGAGGCAACGCATGAGAGGAGTAAGAAGTTTAAATAATAGCATTAGTGTTGGCAGCTAGATCGTGTGCTTAAACAGGCTCTAGGGTAACTTCACATTTTTCCTGGCAGCAGGCATGAGATTGTTGGGGTGAAACTAATTGTTCGTTAAGTATTATGTTCGGAAGACAAAGTACACAGAGCTTTGACACACATTAGCCTCGTCATCAGGTGAGGATCACCAAGCTGATATAATCATTATTATTTATTTTATATAGAGCCTCTAATTACAAAGACGCTTTAAAAACAAAAAACAAGAATTCAGTTACTGATGTTCATCCAGGTTGATCGTCCAGTGAAATCATCTGTCGGTGGGATGAGGTTCAGTTACCCCGAGGGAAAAGGCTGTGGGACATCCGAAGCTCGTAATCTACAGTATCAAAAGTATAGTATTCAGATTTGAGTTTTTCTTCTTCTTCTTCATTTGACTTTAATTCAAAGAGATCTAGCTACATTTCTAATAGTAATTTGGTGGGTGCCTACATGTGTCCTATTTCACAAATGCACAAGTGTGTGTTAAATGGCAATGTGTTTTTTTCATATCCCAACTCTCCGAGACACAACCCAGAGAGTGGGGTCACGGCCAGGGTCAGCCATTACCAATCCTTGAACAATTAAGGTTAAGTGCCTTGCTCAAGGGCACATTGACTGAGTTTCCACCTTGTCGGTTCAGGGATTCATTTATTCGCCCAATGCTCTAAACGCTTAACAGCTAGGCTACCATACGCCCCACATTACATGCTATGATATTCAGCCTGTGTTGGACAATGGGATGTACTGTAGTTGACAGAATGTGATACAATGTCTTTGTAGAGAGGAGTATTGGTCTGTGTCTGTGTCCTATCTCCAGACCTTGGTACTGTCAGATTCTTTCACTTGTTACAAATCGCAGCACCCGTACCACAGTCTGTCTATCTGTCTGTCTGTCTGTCTGTCTGTCTGTCTGTCTGTCTGTCTGTCTGTCTGTCTGTCTGTCTGTCTGTCTGTCTGTCTGTCTTTGACAAAATAACTGTTGTTTTGTTCTCTCTCCCAGAGCAGCCAGGGCTGTGGCATTAGAATATCTTCTGAGAATATACAGTATGTTCTGTGTTTTGTGTTGATATGGTCTTAGCATTGATTCTGTCCATCCTGTCTTTCCTGTACAATATCTGATCCTCATTTCCTGAACACATGATACGGTAACAAAGTGCTTTAGACCTGCATTCTTCACTACTGCAAATGCCAAATTTGGGACTTAACCCACCATTGGATACAATGCGATTTGTAGCAAGTGAAAGAATGGTTACCGGTGCCAAAATCAAGAGTGTCTTTGATATCACACCTCAGTGACCTTAAAGGACTCCTGTGATCAATATTCATGCATTTCCTATTTTATTTCAACACTTTGTAAGAGGTAGACAAAAGGAGAAACCCTGACAGGAACCCTGATACATATGCATCTCAGGAAATCACTGGGGAGCATAACAAAGGTACAAAACGTTGGAAAAAAACATGATGTTCCAGCGGCAGCAAACATGCAGAGAGATTTGGAGAATTGAAAACCTGTCTAAGGGGTAAGTACAGTAAATTTTATTTTTCTCTCATGTTTATTTATTTTTTTCTCATGTTGTCTCAAAAGGAACTTTGCATCGCCGCCTTTCTGCTTCAAGTCATCCATGACAAAAACTAAAACTGTTAGCCTCCAGATCAGAGAGGAGGAAGAAGCATGTTGGTCATGGATTTTCATGGGGTCTCAGACACAGCAAAGGTCTCCTCTACTGTGTCAAACCAGACAGAGAAAGAGAACGCGTGTGTGTATGTGTATGTGTGTGTGTGTGTGTGTGTGTGTGTGTGTGTGTGTGTGTGTGTGTGTGTGTGTGTGTGTGTGTGTGTGTGTGTGTGTGTGTGTGTGTGTGTGTGTGTGTGTGTGTGTGTGTGTGTGTGTGTGTGTGTGTGTGTGTGTGTGTGTGTGTGTGCGCGTGTCAAACCAGACAGAGAGACTGAGTCTTGGCAGGTCTCCATATTTAATCCAGGGAGAGGAATACAACGAGAGACAGTTCCTGCAGAGTGGAGAACAGGGGAACCAGAGAGACACAATCTTATTAGAAATAGGGATTTAACAATCCAACCTCAAGTAACCATGACAGAGACACACACATACACACACAGTCCTGCATTACCTGGGAATTACATTATGGAAGCTTTTTGCATGCATCTTTGCTCTAACCTTCTTGTAACAGTAGCCTGTTTTATGGGCTTTTCTGCACCAGCTTACTGTGCAAAAATCCCTCTTCTGTGCTCCGTGTAAAAGCACAGGAAAGGCGGGATAGATAGACTGTTTTCAAGATGCTTTACCCAGTAGATTATAGAAGCATCCTAGTCGGCACACACTGGTCAATGAAATTACGAAGAACCAACGTGGAATAGACATTGAATTGATGTCTGTGCCCAGCGGGAGAAAGCTTCGTAGATCCCACCACTGAGAGCATGTATGGTGTACATTGTCTGACAGTAGGGACATTTGCCATAGTGAGTAAGGACTAGGGCCTACTGTCTGACATTTCTCATACAGCATATAGAGGGAATAAAGGGACTTGTTCAATAGGGAGTAGGGATGTCCTAAAATGTACACCGTAATATGGCTTTGCCCTCAGACTTGTCATATCAGCGAGATACTAATGCTTGAGTCTGGAAAGTATTTTTCCTCCCCAAAAAATCAGTGCAGTCTGATTCCCCAGAAAATTGGTAAAATTGATTTGGCGCCTTGTCTCAGACAACCGCAGACACTGCAGAGCAGGTCTACAATTACCTTACACATGTAATGTAACATGTGAAAACTGAAGCATTTGGTGTAGGGAGAGAAATTAAAGGCACATTATTGAAACATAATTAATGTTGTGTTTGTGAAGGAAAATGTTATATTCATGCTTCTCTAATAAACAATTCAACTGGGTTCATGCAATTGCCTGGGAGGAATCTTCACTGTCAGTAAAAGCAATTTGGCAGTACGCCCAGAACATTGCTTTGAGAACCCGAAAGGAGTATCTCTATTTCAAGGTTTCAGGTTGGATAGAAGAAACCTCGTGAGGTATTGGACAGTCATATGTACAAACCAAACGTAAATAATGATGATTAATGAATAATGTAAATCATACAAATATAACTTGTCTTTGTAAGCAGTATACAAGAGAACTAACGGGACTGCCCCATTGGAGCTTCTGACTGATGTGTACTATGGTGCATTAAGTTCGTTGGAAGCGCTTTAGTTAACTGACAATAATTAATGGATTCATTTAATATTGACTTTGCGTGTCCCTGGTGGTAATTTGCACGAAATGTTATTGATACAGCAGCTGGCTGTTCTTGACTACTATCATACCTCGACTGTTTAAAAAAATATATATTCTAAAAATACCAGTAAAAGGGTACGTACCCTGTAACCACAAGCTCCACTAACAACCCACTTGATTGCTTACTTACAACAATCAGTCTTACAACAAGTTCAGGTTGTTTGCTGATATTAATATGAAGCTACATAGTTCTTATAATGTCGGTCAATGAGCTGTAATAGTGACCACACGTATTATTACAATGTCATGATCAAGGTTGGTCATTTGCTGAATGAACTGAAGGATCTGAAATAAGTCACCCCAATGGTTTCTCAATGAATTGGACAATTATTTCAATCTTAAAGTCTTAAAGTGGCTAAAAAGGACTATGGAATTTGAAAATAGTATTAAATAACAGATCAAGGGTTCAGAGTTCACAAGTGGCATGCTAATAGTGCAGAGGTTTCAGAAGTTCAACCAATCAGATGGAAAAGGCCACTTTGCTTATTGCTGGCTCTGCTTACTGATTCTCTGATTCGCTACATGGCCTACTTATCTGAGCCTTGGCAGTCACTGTTAATGATAACTAGAATGGGATTTTGTTCCAGTATAAATAGTTTACATGAGTAATTGACCTCTTTCCTGGACACAAAAACAACCCCCCACCCACTCACAACAGACACTACCAGATCAAAAGGGTGTAGCCCCTAAACCCACTGATTAAACCATTTTCAGAAGTATTTTATTTGTATTTCTTGGGCAAATCTGGCCAGTGCCAACATGTTACATTAAGCTGAACTGTGGAGTGTGTGTGATTGGGTGTGGGTGTGGGTGTGGGTATGGGTGTGTGTGTGGGTGTGGGTGTGTGTGTGGGTGTGGGTGTGTGTGTGGGTGTGGGTGTGGGTGTGGGTGTGGGTGTGGGTGTGGTGTGTCTGCGTCTGCGTCTGCGTCTGCGTCTGCGTCTGCGTGAGTGTGAGTGTGAGTGTGTGTGTGTGCAGACTACAATCTAAGAGTGTGTGAGGATACAGGAGGGTGCTGGTGGAAGTGATGTGGCGTGTAGCCAGATGAGTCTCAGTCTTAGAAGAGAAAAGTTTGGACATGGCGTTGTGCCAAGAGCAGATACCAGCTTTAACTCTCCAAATCCCTGCCGGCCCAGAATGAAATTTCATGTAAAGAGAAGCGCGAGTGCTTCACAATAGAGGACATTGGCTTGTAAGTTTTAGGCGATGATGCTCAGGGAGATTCTATTATGCGCCTGTCACACAGCGTTAGGCGAGACACCAAACACTTTCATGTGTGGATTAACGTTCGCCCATCGCCAGATAATAGATATTTGCCTTCACTAATCCATTCCCCCTATTGATTTTTTTTCATCCCTTTTAATAACTTCTTGCAAGCAAGGCACATTTTTTACAAGAGCAAGAATGCTGTCATCTAAGAAGTTGTTTGACAAAGACAAGCAGCTTATTGTATCTTCCATTCATATATCAGATAATGATTTTCAATATGATTTCTTCATGTTTGACAACTTGAGTGGTTCAGTACATTTCATTTAATATCATACATTTAGATAAAACGTGCTGTATTTGATAGAAATGTAGATATTTTATTTATCTCGTGCTTGATTTATTTGGGGTGACATTGATTGTATTGTATTACAGTTTTTCCCATCTGTTTACACATTAAAATTGTCCCATGAGGCACAAATACCAAAACCTGTGTAACGGGCGTCTAAGTCGTTCTCCTCCTCAGACGAGGAGGAGCAAGGATCAGACCAAAATGCAGCGGGTGATGAATACATGATGAATTTATTAACAAGACGAACACGAAATACACTTGAATAAATTACAAAACAACAAAACGACGTAGACATACCTGAGCATGAGAACTTACATAAAACGAAGAACGCACGAACAGGAACAGACTAGACAAAACGAAACAGTCCCGTGTCTTACATAAACTGACACGGAAGACAATCACCCACAAACAAACAGTGAGAACAGCCTACCTTAATATGGTTCTCAATCAGAGGAAACGTCAAACACCTGCCCCTGATTGAGAACCATATAAGGCTAATTAACCATGAACCTAAACAAGAAACAAATAACATAGACTGCCCACCCCAACTCACGCCCTGACCATACTAAACAAATACAAAAACAACGGAAAACAGGTCAGGAACGTGACAACCTGTAACTCATTAACAGACCAATACACCAGATCTGTATCTCATTTAGCAGACCCATACACCAGATCTGAAGCTCATTTAGCAGACCCATACACCAAATCTGTATCTCATTTAGCAGACCCATACACCAGATCTGTATCTCATTTAGCAGACCCATACACCAAATCTGTATCTCATTTAGCAGACCCATACACCAGATCTGTATCTCATTTAGCAGACCCATACATCAGATCTGTATCTCATTTAGCAGACCCATACACCAGATCTGTATCTCATTTAGCAGACCCATACATCAGATCTGTATCTCATTTAGCAGACCCATACATCAGATCTGTATCTCATTTAGCAGACCCATACACCAGATCTGTATCTCATTTAGCAGACCCATACACCAGATCTGTATCTCATTTAGCAGACCCATACACCAAATCTGTATCTCATTTAGCAGACCCATACACAAAATCTGCAATACCACTGGCACATGTTTGGCTTTACACTCAGATTGCAATTCTATAACAAACATTTGGCAAAACACAACACACAATTCTCTAGCTTTGGCACAACCTTCACAACTAAAATGTATTGTGTGCAAATGAAAAGCAACACTGTTCAACAAGCTAAACTCAATTACCAATTGATCACTTTCTCTCTTCAAACACTAATTCTAATGTTCACTTTGCAATCAGAACTTTGGTATTGATAAAAAAGCCACAGTTGAGTACTCCTGTATTTGAAGAACAATGGAAGAAAACTTGGCAGAGAGAGGTGGAGGTGGAGGTGGAGGTAGAGGTAGAGGTGGAGTTGGAGGTGGAGGTAGAGGTAGAGGTGGAGTTGGAGGTAAAGGTGGAATTGGAGCTAGATGTAGAGGTAGAGGTAGAGGTGGAGTTGGAGGTAGAGGTGGAGTTGGAGGTAGAGGTAGAGGTGGAGGTGGTGGTAGAGGTGGAGTTGGAGGTAGAGGTAGAGGTGGAGGTGGAGTTGGAGGTAGAGGTGGAGTTGGAGGTAGAGGTAGAGGTGGAGGTGGTGGTAGAGGTAGAGTTGGAGGTAGAGGTGGAGGTGGTGGTGGAGGTAGAGGTGGAGTTGGAGGTAAAGGTGGAATTGGAGGTAGATGTAGATGTAGAGGTGGGGTTAGAGGTAGAGGTGGAGGTGGAGTTGGAGGTGGAGGTGGAGGTGGATATTACTGCATGGTCGGAACTAGAACCCCAAGCATTTTGCTGCACTCGCATTAACATCTGCTAACCATGTGTATGTGACAATAAAATGTGTTTTGATTTGATTTGATTTATGTTCTAATTTGGGACAACGTGCATTTCCATCGGGCTGCTCAGGTCCGCAACTGCTTCCATGACCATACCAGATTTCTAATTCTCTGTCTCCCATCATTTTTCCCATTTCTCAACCACGCTGAAGAGTTGTTTTCAGCATGGCGGTGGTAGGTGTATGATCGCAAAACCCATTGACGTATGGCCATTCTCCAGGTAATGGAGGAGTTCTGTGGTGACGTTCCAGCAGAGTCCAGTCAGAGGTGAATGCGTCATGCCAGAAGATGTTTCCCCCTCTGTCTGGCCAAGGAGAATATCACCTGTGATGTTGAGGAACATCTATGGCCAGAACAAAACAACTGACATTACTGATTTTGTTTCTTGACTGTATTTTGACAGTTTCTTTATCTATTCCGTACAATTGATCTAACATACAGTACAGTAGTACAAATAGGCCTATTTCTATTCCTTTGCATATGCAAAATGTATTTACTGTATGTTTGCATTTTTCGCGTATGTGTGTTTACATGTTGTTTGTTATGTTTGAGTCATGTTGAAATATAAAACAATTTGTTATGCATTGGTGTTTCTTTCTCGTTTGAACACACAAACAATATACAGTATAACAACAACATCTTAGTCTTTACACTGAAACAGGTTCTGATTGTAGTGTTTTGAATATGTCACATTAGTGTGATCTCGGTTGTCGCTAAGTTAGATTCATTTGATGTGTGTGTCTCATTTATATGCAGAGTTTCATTTTGAGCAGGGAGTACCTGATTTTGATTTCTTTGTTTTATTTTGCAAAATGTCAGTGGGGTTTGGGAAAATTGTCTAACTTCTTTGTGTTTTGTGTTTAGAGTTTTGAATACCTGAGATGTAGTTTCAGCAAACGTACAAACAGTGTATAAACAGTAGGGATATTTCTAGCCCCTAGAATACCTGAAATATATCCATGAAAAGAGAAAGAACTGAGCTCAGTGTTTAGACTGAGGCTTTTCTCTTTTAATGGATATGCCTGGCAACTTACCCCTCTCTCTGGCTTCCCAGTGACTTCATTTACTTAAAAAAATAAAATAATTACTTTAATTGGATTTTCTATCCACAACATATATCATCCAGGGGATTTAGTCACAGATCACCTTACGTGTGATAATCAGGTGGGAGGTGCAGAAGGCTTAGTGGGACTACAGTATGTCTGTCTATAAGAGATCCGTGTCTTTCTGCACTACATTATCTCAAAGGATTACAAGCAACAATGATTTCACTGAAGCTTTAGAAAATGTTGCAATATGCTGCATTACCTCACTGAAATCACAGGAGATTTACAGATGTTTCCTTCATAGGCGTATGATGATGCAGTCAAGCTTATCATGACTAAGATTTAGAACAGTGGTGAGTCAGCCGGACAAGACAAGACAGGAATTACAGGTATAATGTAGAGAGGGAGTAAGTAGGATTGTGAGCGTCTTGAGATAAAGGTAAGTAACGAAGCCTCCAATTTCACTGTGAGCTCTGTTCTAGACTGAAGACCTGTGTGTTTGTATGTGTGTGTGGTTTGTGTGTGGTGTGTGTGGTGTGAGATGTGTGTGTACGGTGTGTGGTGTGTAGTGTGTGTGTGGTGTGTGTATGTTGTGGTGTGTGTGGTGTGTGGTGTGTGTGTGTTGTTTGGTGTGTGTGTGATGTGTGTGTGTGGTGTGTGTGTGTGATGTGTGTGTGGTATGTGTTATGTGTGGTGTGTGTTTGGTGTGTGTGTGGTGTGTGATGTGTGTGTGTGGCGTGTGTGGTGTGCGTGTGCGGTGTGTGTGTGTGTGGTGTGTGGTGTGGTGTGTGTGTGTGGTGTGTGTGTATGGTGTGCGTGGTGTGTGTGTGGTGTATGTGGTTAGTGTGGATTGATGTGTGTGGTGTCTGTGTGTGTTGTGTGTGGTGTGTGTGTGTGTGGTGTGTGTACATGTGGTGTGTGTGTGGTGTGTGTGTGCGGTGTGTGGTGTGTGTGGTGGGTGTGTGTGCTGTGGTGTGTGTTTGGTGTGTGTGTGTTGTGTGTGGTGGGGTGTGTGTGGTGTGTGTGTGTGTGTGGTGTGTGTGGTGTGTGTGATGTGGTGTGGTGTGTGTGTGTGGTGTGTGTGTGTTGTGCATACGAGTCCTGTAATGCCAACTAAATGAAAAGCATGGCTGCCTCTTCCTCTAAGCAGCTGTTTCCTCCCTCTCACTGTGTCTCCATCCGTCTACTTCCTGTTTAACCGCATGTGGAAATAACACTAGCCACAGCAGACACTAAGGACAGGCCTTAAACCAGTCGCATCCAATAGTCTCCTTTATAGAATGTCACAGATCCAAGGGGGTGGAACAGAAGCTGCATTCTTTCTTCGAAACTGTCCTCCCTCCCATTTCTCAGACTGCTTGTCATTGTCTGTAAAGCTCCTTAGCCATACTTCAATGTTTTACTAGAGAAACATTCTAAATCAATAGAATATTGTCCATTTGGTTAGAACAGAGATTTGAAAGCTATTTTATTCTACCAGTATTCAGTTCTTATGAAAAGTGAAATAGCCAGAACAAATGGAAATGTGACTGAATATTAAATAATATTCACACGTATATTTACATTGCTTACTGTGTTTCCAGCATTCATACAGTTTGTAGGCTAGAATATGTATTTGGCCGTATGGCGCAGTGGGTGATTCAGTCAGTCATTAGCAAACAGCCAGAGAATCACAAGGTATTAAGTTGCTTGAAATAATATTAAACTAGTTCCAGGCATTTATTTTCATTAAAATAAGTCCCTACTGGCATGTCCATTACTCATGCATGCTGCGTATTGGTTTAAACCACCCTAGAATATGCCTACAAATAATGTATTTCTCTGTGTCCATACTGAATCGGTTTAGTCATGGCTGCTTATTGCTGATAAAGAAATAAAGCCAATTGAATAATGAGTGACAATGTAAATATGCAGTGCAAATTGTGCAGCGTTGGGCCCGTCACTCTGTGTGTGGACTGTGGAGTTAGTTATACTGTAATGTGCGTATTTAGCTATAGGAGATGGTAGCCCATGCTGTTAAATATGGGTCGAAGGTGAAATTAAATGAAATGATTTCAATAAATCCACTCTTTGAGGAGTGAAAGAGGCCCTTTAACAGGACGTTACACGAGCACTACAGCAGTCGTAGATTTAACTAGCAATAATAAGGCCAGCTGCCATGCCCTGTAATATTCTGGTTGGGGTTCCTTGCAAGAAATCAAATCAAATTTTATTTGTCACATACACATGGTTAGCAGATGTTAATGCGAGAGTAGCGAAATGCTTGTACTTCTAGTTCCGACCGTGCAGTAATATCTAACAAGTAATCTAACAATTTCACAACAACCACTTTATACACACAAGTGTAAAGGAATGAATAATGAATATGTACATAATAATATATGGATTAGTGATGGCCGAACGGCATAGGCAAGATGCAGTAGATGGTATAGAGTACAGTATATACATATGAGATGAGTAATGTAGGGTATGTAAACATTATATAAAGTGGCATTGTTTAAAGTGGCTAGTGATACATTTATTACATCCAATTTTTAATTATTAAAGTGGCTAAAGATTTGAGTCTGTATGTTGGCAGCAGCCATTCAATGTTAGTGATGGCTGTTTAACAGTCTGATGGCCTTGAGATAGAAGCTGTTTTTCAGTCTCTTGGTCCCAGCTTTGATGAATCTGTACTGACCTCGCCTTCTGGATGATAGCGGGGTGAACAGGCAGTGGCTTGGGTGGTTGTTGTCCTTGATGATCTTTATGGCCTTCCTGTGACATCGGGTGGTGTAGGTGTCCTGGAGGGCAGGTAGTTTGCCCCCGTGATGCGTTGTACAAACCACACTACCCTCTGGAGAGCCTTACGGTTGTGGGCGGAGCAGTTTCCGTACCAGGCAGTGATACAGCCCGACAGGATGCTCTCGATTGTGCATCTGTAAACGTTTGTGATTGTTTTTGGTGACAAGCCGAATTTCTTCAGCCTCCTGAGGTTGAAGAGGCGCTGCTGCACCTTTTTCACAACGCTGTCTGTGTGGGTGGAACATTTCAGTTTGTCCATGATGTGTACGCCGAGGAACTTAAAACTTTCCACCTTCTCCACTACTGTCCCGTCGATGTGGATAAGGATTGATTGAATATGTCCGTAAACACACCAGCCAGCAGCTGGTCTGCGCATTCTCTGAGGACGTGGCTAGGGATGCCGTCTGGGCCGGCAGCCTTGTGAGGGTTAACACGTTTAAATGTTTTACTCACGTTGGCTGCTATACGATATAATAGTGACATGTAGTTCAGGGTTGTATTCATTAAGTCACCCGGAGAACGAAAACCAGTGTTTCCCTTTGGACAGGTCGAGATAGCACCTCTTTGTTTTACTCAGTTTGGGACCATTTTCTTTTGTTTCGTTCCTACTGAACACTACCCTGGTATACTACTCAGATGTTCAACATGGCTCATCTTCATCTAGAGTGTTATTGCTAGTATCCTGAAATATCTGTGAACATGTAATGGTCCTTGCTGGTTTATTATCGAAGAGACTCATTCTTTCAGAGGTATTTCAATGTTCAAGGGAACATTTTGGTTTGGTGGATGGTTTTTCATGCCATATTTCATGTTAATTATGCGCATTAGAATAAAACAATAAAAACAATTGGCATCTATATAGCCTAATGTTCCTCAATCAATGTAATCATCAAAGCATAGAATGAACTCTTGCTACACCCTAAAAGGCAATGTCAGTATTTGTTATGTAGACCTAACATTTAGAAATACCCTAGTCAATGCCTATGATTTTAACAATGGCTCCCAACAGTGTACTTCTGACTATCATTTCCTTGCGCAATGCTTTTCAAACGTAGTTCATGTTATGTCTCTGAAGTATAATTTCATGCAATCAGCAACGATCCACAATCTTCCCATATCCTCCAGGACGTTGGAAGAGACGGCCGTAGAGAGGAGAGGGGGACACCTGTTTCTCTTGGTTTTACCATCATTACACTAGTGTTAGCCCTGAGGGAGAGTGCTAGTGTAGAACGTTAGCTATTCTAAAGGGGCGTTTCTGACAGCTGTATGCAATGAATTCCTAGTTCCAAAATGTTGTAAAGATTATATCTGTAGGAATTCGCACTGCTAGCATTAAAAACATGATTGTGTGAGTGTTTTTATTTTAGGGAGTTTCAGAGCCAAACATTGGGGACATTTGGACTGAACCTGAGGATTCTATGGAGTTTATTGCTCCCTCTCCAGTGTCCATTTTAGGACATCCCTAAAGGGAGTATAAACTATGTCCTAAAATGTACTTCGTAAGGGACAACCCAATGGAAAGCTGAAGGTTGACAGAATTTCATGACAAAGCATTTTACAATCACTGTTATAGCACTCAATACCCACCACAGTCCAGTCAGCAACTCCCACCGGCTACAGAAACCTTTCAACAACCCCAACATGGTCACGGTTCAATGCTTTCATTTCATTTAATGCCATTATATAATGAAATAATGGTCCATCTGGGTGCAATCAATTAATGCCTTTGTGGATGGATCACCCAAGACTAGCCTGCTTCCCATAAACAAACGTTGTGCTGATGAGTTACTGCCCATTAGGGGAAACGCGTTGAATGAGAGACAAAAAAGTTAATGTGCACACAGTTTTGGGTTTCATTTGGTCTCGTGTGTGATTGTGTGAGATCAATGGGCCCAGAGCTTTGGCCAGTCCCTGTGCCAGTCCCTTCGCCAGTCCCTTTGCCAGTCCCTGTGCCAGTCTCAGCCCCACCATCACTTCTTACTATCAGGGGTACCAATGATTTTAGAGGGCAGAATAATTCTGATTTAAATGGTTTCCTTGTCCAGATCTGTCAGCACGTGTAAGATATACCGATGATTTGTGCCTGACTATCTCCAGAGGTACAGGGAGATCTGATCACAATCAGATTACAATCCATCCTTTAATCGTCTACACCTTACTTACTTACTTACTTTATTGTGTCTTTCATATTTCCTATTCTTATCTCTCGTTAGTTTTTTTCTAGTGATACATTTTTATTGATTATTGCATTTTGGAGGTTTTGGGTTTGCCTGAAAGGCATTTCATTGTACTTGTGCATGAGACATTCAAACTTGAAACTTGAAACCTGTCTAAAAATATGGGCACAATCAGAATGTGGACAGATGTCACGTTCCTGACCTATTTCTGTTAATTTGTTGTATGTGTTAGTTGGTCAGGACGTGAGTTTGGGTGGGCATTCTATGTTTTCTGTTTCTATGTTGGTTTAGGGGTTGCCTGGTATGGCTCTTAATTAGAGGCAGGTGTTTGGCGTTCCTCTAATTGAGAGTCATATTTAGGTAGGTTGTTTCACTGTGTTTAGTTGTGGGTGGTTGTCTCCTGTGTCAGTGTTTGTCGCACCATACGGGACTGTTCGGTTTGTTTGTTCATCGTCATTTATGTGTAGGCTATTTTCCCTGTTCGTGCGTTCTCGTGTTTTATTGTAAGTTCGGATGAAGAGGAGGAGGACAACCGTTACAACAGAAGGAGGACAAAGGGTACATGTCAGCACCAGGTATAAACGGGGCTAGGGTGACCCAGACCAGAGGATGACATTGGTGTCACAAAATGTGGTTTCTCAGCAGAATTGGTCAATGTGTGTTGAAATGAATTGTAGTACAATATTTAAATAGTAGCTGGTGGGATACACACAAAGAAAGACGTTGTTGTGGTGCAGTTCAATTAAGCAATAAGGGAAGTGTGGTATATGGCCAATATACCTCGGCTGTTCTTATGCACGACGCAACCACGCAACGCGGAGTGCCTGGACACAGCCCTTAGCCGTGGTATATTGGCCGTATATCACAACCCCCAGAGATGACTTGTCATTCCAATCTCCTTTGCATTAGCGTAGCCTCTTCTGTAGCCTGTCAACTATGTGTCTGTCTATCCCTGTTCTCTCCTCTCTGCACAGACCATACAAACGCTTCACACCGCGTGGCCGCTGCTACTCTAACCTGGTGGTCCCAGCGCGCACGACCCACGTGGAGTTCCAGGTCTCAGGCAGCCTCTGGAACTGCCGATCTGCGGCCAACAAGGAAGAGTTCATCTCAGCCTATGCTTCCCTCCAGTCCCTCGACTTCTTGGCACTGACGGAAACATGGATTACCACTGATAACACTGCTACTCCTACTGCTCTCTCCTCGTCTGCCCACGTGTTCTCGCACACCCCGAGAGCTTCTGGTCAGCGGGGTGGTGGCACTGGGATCCTCATCTCTCCCAAGTGAACATTCTCTCTTTCTCCCCTGACCCATCTGTCTATCGCCTCCTTTGAATTCCATGCTGTCACAGTTACCAGCCCTTTCAAGCTTAACATCCTTATCATTTATCGCCCTCCAGGTTCCCTTGGAGAGTTCATCAATGAGCTTGACGCCCTGATAAGTTCCTTTCCTGAGGATGGCTCACCTCTCACAGTTCTGGGTGACTTTAACCTCCCCACGTCTACCTTTGACTCATTCCTCTCTGCCTCCTTCTTTCCACTCCTCTCCTCTTTTGACCTCACCCTCTCACCTTCCCCCCTACTCACAAGGCAGGCAATACGCTTGACCTCATCTTTACTAGATGCTGTTCTTCCACTAATCTCATTGCAACTCCCCTCCAAGTCTCCGACCACTACCTTGTATCCTTTTCCCTCTCGCTCTCATCCAACACTTCCCACACTGCCCCTACTCGGATGGTATCGCGCCGTCCCAACCTTCGCTCTCTCTCCCCCGCTACTCTCTCCTCTTCCATCCTATCATCTCTTCCCTCTGCTCAAACCTTCTCCAACCTATCTCCTGATTCTGCCTCCTCAACCCTCCTCTCCTCCCTTTCTGCATCCTTTGACTCTCTATGTCCCCTATCCTCCAGGCCGGCTCGGTCCTCCCCTCCTGCTCCGTGGCTCGACGACTCATTGCGAGCTCACAGAACAGGGCTCCGGGCAGCCGAGCGGAAATGGAGGAAAACTTGCCTCCCTGCGGACCTGGCATCCTTTCACTCCCTCCTCTCTACATTCTCCTCTTCTGTCTCTGCTGCTAAAGCCAATTTCTACCACTCTAAATTCCAAGCATCTGCCTCTAACCCTAGGAAGCTCTTTGCCACCTTCTCCTCCCTCCTGAATCCTCCTCCCCCTCCTCCCCCCTCCTCCCTCTCTGCTGATGATTTCGTCAACCATTTTGAAAAGAAGGTCGACGACATCCGATCCTCGTTTGCTAAGTCAAACGACACCGCTGGTTCTGCTCACACTGCCCTACCCTGTGCTTTGACCTCTTTCTCCCCTCTCTCTCCAGATGAAATCTCGCGTCTTGTGACGGCCGGCCGCCCAACAACCTGCCCGCTTGACCCTATCCCCTCCTCTCTTCTCCAGACCATTTCCGGAGACCTTCTCCCTTACTTCACCTCGCTCATCAACTCATCCTTGACCGCTGGCTACGTCCCTTCCGTCTTCAAGAGAGCGAGAGTTGCACCCCTTCTGAAAAAACCTACACTCGATCCCTCCGATGTCAACAACTACAGACCAGTATCCCTTCTTTCTTTTCTCTCCAAAACTCTTGAACGTGCCGTCCTTGGCCAGCTCTCCTGCTATCTCTCTCAGAATGACCTTCTTGATCCAAATCAGTCAGGTTTCAAGACTAGTCATTCAACTGAGACTGCTCTTCTCTGTGTCACGGAGGCGCTCCGCACTGCTAAAGCTAACTCTCTCTCCTCTGCTCTCATCCTTCTAGACCTATCGGCTGCCTTTGATACTGTGAACCATCAGATCCTCCTCTCCACCCTCTCCGAGCTGGGCATCTCCGGCGCGGCCCACGCTTGGATTGCGTCCTACCTGACAGGTCGCTCCTACCAGGTGGCGTGGCGAGAATCTGTCTCCGCACCACATGCTCTCACCACTGGTGTCCCCCAGGGCTCTGTTCTAGGCCCTCTCCTATTCTCGCTATACACCAAGTCACTTGGCTCTGTCATATCCTCACATGGTCTCTCCTATCATTGCTATGCAGACGACACACAATTAATCTTCTCCTTTCCCCCCTCTGATAACCAGGTGGTGAATCGCATCTCTGCATGTCTGGCAGACATATCAGTGTGGATGACGGATCACCACCTCAAGCTGAACCTCGGCAAGACGGAGCTGCTCTTCCTCCCGGGGAAGGACTGCCCGTTCCATGATCTCGCCATCACGGTTGACAACTCCATTGTGTCCTCCTCCCAGAGTGCTAAGAACCTTGGCGTGATCCTGGACAACACCCTGTCGTTCTCAACTAACATCAAGGCGGTGACCCGTTCCTGTAGGTTCATGCTCTACAACATTCGCAGAGTACGACCCTGCCTCACGCAGGAAGCGGCGCAGGTCCTAATCCAGGCACTTGTCATCTCCCGTCTGGATTACTGCAACTCGCTGTTGGCTGGGCTTCCTGCCTGTGCCATTAAACCCCTACAACTCATCCAGAACGCCGCAGCCCGTCTGGTGTTCAACTTTCCCAAGTTCTCTCACGTCACCCCGCTCCTCCGCTCTCTCCACTGGCTTCCAGTTGAAGCTCGCATCCGCTACAAGACCATGGTGCTTGCCTACGGAGCTGTGAGGGGAACGGCACCTCCGTACCTTCAGGCTCTGATCAGGCCCTACACCCAAACAAGGGCACTGCGTTCATCCACCTCTGGCCTGCTCGCCTCCCTACCTCTGAGGAGGTACAGTTCCCGCTCAGCCCAGTCAAAACTGTTCGCTGCTCTGGCACCCCAATGGTGGAACAAACTCCCTTACGACGCCAGGTCAGCGGAGTCAATCACCACCTTCCGGAGACACCTGAAACCCCACCTCTTTAAGGAATACCTAGGATAGGATAAAGTAATCCTTCTAACCCCCCCCCCCCCCCTAAAAGATTTAGATGCACTATTGTAAAGTGGTTGTTCCACTGGATATCATAATGAATAATCATAGTGAATGCACCAATTTGTAAGTCGCTCTGGATAAGAGCGTCTGCTAAATGACTTAAATGTAAATGTAAATGTAATGACTTATTGCTATTATAAACTGGTTACCAATGTAATTAGAGCAGTAAAAATACATGTTTTGTCATACCTGTGGTATACTGTTTGATATACCACGACTGTCATCAGCATTCAGGGCTCGAACCACCCAGTTTCTAATGGAAAATAGACTATGACAATAAAGGCTTCACACTTTATGTTACTCCCCAATCGATTTACGAGTGAAGGTTTTCTTGATGCAATACCTCAATACACAACTGAACAAGTATGGTCATTAAAAGTAGCTCAGGCAGTGGAGGAGTTTAATATTGTGTCTCTCAGGGTCACTGCCACAAATGTCTGGCCTGCCCTGAGAATATTTCCAAATATTCCCAGTTCCATGGCTTTTCAACTGTTGAACAGAAAAGACCACATAAAGCACACCTTTTGTTACTCACAATCCTGGAAGCTAACATTTCTGCTAGCCTTTTTTTGCGGCATTCATTCTTGTAAGCTCTATAGAAAATAAAAAGTTAAAGGAGAAGGAATCAATTGTAATTTCTATGCTGTAGTTATGCAGTGAGGGGTTTATCTTGAATGCCCTTGATAATGACTACAAGCTTTTTCCATTCCGGTCTCAAGGCTACAGAATGATTCAATCCAAACCCTCATCCAGCCTCTCTGTCGTGTAGGACTCCCTGCAAAGCAGTGGCAATGGATGTGGACTATCCTGGTTAAAAACAAAATGTCCCCACATTAGACCCCACCCCCTTATTATCTGTATTTAATCATTTGTCCAATTTCAGTCTCTTAATTGGACATACGGCAAGGACTGAATGTATGAAGGTACATGACTGAAATATTTTCCCACTCCAGTCCAGTCCCGAGGTTATAGTATGATTCAATCCCAATTTCATTGATCCATCGGACCCTTTGATCCCCTTTTCTAATACCGTCCCCTAATTGGACCCAAGGCAAGGTCTGACTGAAACAGGGTTAATTGGACCCAAGGCAAGGTCTGACTGAAACAGGGTTAATTGGACCCAAGGCAATGTCTGACTGAAACAGGGTTAATTGGACCCAAGGCAAGGTCTGACTGAAACAGGGTTAATTGGACCCAAGGCAAGGTCTGACTGAAACAGGGTTAATTGGACCCAAGGCAAGGTCTGACTGAAACAGGGTTAATTGGACCCAAGGCAAGGTCTGACTGAAACAGGGTTAATTGGACCCAAGGCAAGGTCTGACTGAAACAGGGTTAATTGGACCCAAGGCAAGGTCTAACTGAAACAGGGTTAATTACCTACAATCCCTGGTAGCCTAAAGGTCTTGGCAAGGTTCCTGATGTTTACTTCTTTATTTATTCAGGACCCCAGACGGAAGGCATTTCAGGCTTGCTGGGAGAGGACATAATCCCTGACGCATACACACACACACTGACGCACACTACCCCCACACACACTGCCACCAGCCACCAGACCAGGCCTGTGTGTAGGAGTCTACAAGCCCTAGGGCCTGGGGACTGAGACACACACACACACACACACACACACACACATACAGGCATGTACACACACACACACACACACACACACACACACACACACACACACACACACACACACACACACACACACACACACACACACACACACACACACACACACACACACACACACACACACACACACACACGGAGGGGGGAAGGAGGTAATCGATGACGTACACACACACTGCCACCAGACCTGGCCGACACAGACCTCCCACGCACACCCACACATATACACAAACGTACACTTCCCAACCATAACCCCCACCCAATTCGCCTTGCCCCGTGTGCTTTGCGTTGGGGGCAGTGATGATGTCACCCACCCTAGCCAGGCCGAGGCTGAATGGCTGGGGGACGGAAGCCCGGTTAAGCCTCAGTCCCAGTGGCCCAGCAGCAGAGTCAACACCTCCCCGTGGACCTCTACTGTATGCTTCTGGTCCTTGCCCTCCACTCTGGATGGCTGAACCTGCCTCCTGACATCACTGTGTCTGGGGGCAAGCTGTGAAATTGTTGATCTCTGAAAGTGTGTGAGTGTGTGTGTGCGTGTGCGCATGTGCGCATGCGTGCGGGCATGCGTGTATGTGGTAGGATGTAAAAAAAAAAAAGAAGGAATTCTCAACATTGTTATTTTATTAACTGACTACCAAATTGGTAATTTGACCAGGTTGAGTGTATTTAATAGATTACATGGTGCGAGTCTCCAGAGACAGCATGGCTAGTGGGAGAGAAAACGGGTTCACTCTTTTGATACTAGGCTAAAGGTTCACAGACAGGTCAAAGTCAATTATAGATGTAAAAACAAGAAGTGTTCTAATACAAAACCTATTGGACTATTATGTAAATATTTCTACCATTCATATATACACACAGTAGTAATCCATCAGCCTACGGTAAAAACACACATACCCTACTATAATCACATTAGCCCATTCATTTACATAATGCTCCGTAGTCCCATACACTGTCTTGATAACCTCATAACACGTTGCTATCGAGAACTAAGTAACTACTTTATATTTAGCTAACTTTAGTATTCTTGGCCTTTCGCAAAGGTTTTCCTCAGAAATCCTCTTACGCTTTACTGCCATCGTTCTGTATTATGTCGTTCTGTTAGAAAAGTCCTGTCTGAAAAGTCCTGTCTGAAAGTCCTCTCTGAAAAGTCCTGTCTGAAAATTAGGGGAATTAGTAGAAAAGTGAGGCGGAGAGAGAATAGTCAGGCTACAACCTGGTTTACAGTATGTAACAACCTGGTTTACAGTATGCTACAACCTGGTTTACAGTATGTAACAACCTGGTTTACAGTATGTAACAACCTGGTTAACAGTATGTAACGACCTGGTTAACAGTATGTAACGACCTGGTTTACAGTATGTAACGACCTGGTTTACAGTTTTAACGACCTGGTTTACAGTATGTAACGACCTGGTTTACAGTATGTTACAACCTGGTTTACAGTATGTAACAACCTGGTTCACAGTATGTAACAACCTGGTTTACAGTATGTAACAACCTGGTTCACAGTATGTAACAACCTGGTTTACAGTATGTAACAACCTGGTTCACAGTATGTAACAACCTGGTTTACAGTATGTAACAACCTGGTTTACAGTATGTAACGACCTGGTGTACAGTACGTAACAACCTGGTGTACAGTACGTAACAACCTGGTGTACAGTATGTAACAACCTGGTTTACAGTATGTAACAACCTGGTTTACAGTATGTAACAACCTGGTTTACAGTATGTAACAACCTGGTTTACCGTATGTAACAACCTGGTTTACCGTATGTAACAACCTGGTTTACAGTATGTAACAACCTGGTTTACAGTATGTAACAACCCGGTTTACAGTATGTAACAACCCGGTTTACAGTATGTAACAACCTGGTTTACAGTATGTAACAACCTGGTTTACAGTATCTAACAACCTGGTTTACAGTATGTAACAACCTGGTTTACAGTATGTAACAACCTGGTTTACAGTATGTAACAACCTGGTTTACAGTATGTAACAACCTGGTTTACAGTATGTTACAACCTGGTTTACAGTATGTTACAACCTGGTTTACAGTATGTAACAACCTGGTTTACAGTATGTAACAACCTGGTTTACAGTATGTAACAACCTGGTTTACAGTATGTTACAACCTGGTTTACAGTATGTAACAACCTGGTTTACAGTATGTAACAACCTGGTTTACAGTATGTAACAACCTGGTTTACAGTATGTAACAACCTGGTTTACCGTATGTAACAACCTGGTTTACCGTATGTAACAACCTGGTTTACCGTATGTAACAACCTGGTTTACAGTATGTAACAACCCGGTTTACAGTATGTAACAACCCGGTTTACAGTATGTAACAACCTGGTTTACAGTATGTAACAACCTGGTTTACAGTATCTAACAACCTGGTTTACAGTATGTAACAACCTGGTTTACAGTATGTAACAACCTGGTTTACAGTATGTAACAACCTGGTTTACAGTATCTAACAACCTGGTTTACAGTATGTAACAACCTGGTTTACAGTATGTTACAACCTGGTTTACAGTATGTTACAACCTGGTTTACAGTATGTAACAACCTGGTTTACAGTATGTAACAACCTGGTTTACAGTATGTTACAACCTGGTTTACAGTATGTAACAACCTGGTTTACAGTATGTAACAACCTGGTTTACAGTATGTTACAACCTGGTTTACAGTATGTAACAACCTGGTTTACAGTATGTAACAACCTGGTTTACAGTATCTAACAACCTGGTTTACAGTATGTAACAACCTGGTTTACAGTATGTAACAACCTGGTTTACAGTATGTAACAACATGGGTTACAGTATCTAACAACCTGGTTTACAGTATCTAACAACCTGGTTTACAGTATGTTACAACCTGGTTTACAGTATGATTTGGTTTACAGTATCTAACAACCTGGTTTACAGTATGTAACAACCTGGTTTACAGTATGTTACAGTATGTTACAACCTGGTTTACAGTATGTTACAACCTGGTTTACAGTATGTAACAACCTGGTTTACAGTATGTAACAACCTGGTTTACAGTATGTAACAACCTGGTTTACAGTATGTTACAACCTGGTTTACAGTATGTAACAACCTGGTTTACAGTATGTAACAACCTGGTTTACAGTATGTAACAACCTGGTTTACAGTATGTTACAACCTGGTTTACAGTATGTAACAACCTGGTTTACAGTATGTAACAACCTGGTTTACAGTATCTAACAACCTGGTTTACAGTATGTAACAACCTGGTTTACAGTATGTAACAACCTGGTTTACAGTATGTAACAACATGGGTTACAGTATCTAACAACCTGGTTTACAGTATCTAACAACCTGGTTTACAGTATGTTACAACCTGGTTTACAGTATGTTACAACCTGGTTTACAGTATGTAACAACCTGGTTTACAGTATGTAACAACCTGGTTTACAGTATGTAACAACCTGGTTTACAGTATGTAACAACCTGGTTTACAGTAACATTCAGGCTGTGACCACTGTCAGCTAAATTCGAGGCGGAATTGTGCATCCATCCCCAATCCACCTAAATGTCTAGCTCCACCTTGGGTAACAACCAGGAAAATACAGTCAGGACAGGAAACATTTGTGTGTCTTCATTTTGTACCCATACAGCAGGTCATTTATAAAACTATGGGAAAAGCTTTGACAAAGACAAAAGGTTCAAATACAGCAGGTTTATGAATAAAAGTGCCCCATGTTTTATGGTTCTGAAGATCCCTCTTGGTCAGGCTGTTAGTGTAAAATAGAATGTGTTCTCGATGACACTGGTTAAATACAAGCTATGGTTATTGCCGTCCATCTTAAATTGTTGCTGTCCTCCTGTCACCTCTTTTGAAGGCTTTAGTTTGAGGGAAATAGCAGTATATGATGGCGTCTGGCCTACTTCAGAGTATGTCATCATCACACAGCTTCATTTTATTTTGTGTCTGAGACACATTCAGCTCAGTGGTTGATATTCATTACTGTCATTACATAACAGTGCATTAAGCGTCAGCTTGTCCCATATTGAAATATACCAAGGAGTGTAGGAAAGATTGACGTAATCTAGTGTCTGAGTGGGATGTGGGTTATGTGACAGAGCGAGTGTGTGTGTGTGTGTGTGTGTGTGCGCATGTGCGTTCCCGTGTGTGTATAAGGACAGGGTTATATGAGGATACGTGGGATGGACCACTGCAGTGTGTGTGTGTGTGCGCGTGCTTGGATGTCTCTCCACATTGTTGTCACAATAAGAGGAGGAAGTGTGTAACCTTTGTCGGCTCCTCTTGCATAGACTGTGCAGAGCCCTTAAGACAGTGTGGGGGGCTATCGACTCGTTATGACTGTTTTCCCTTCATCCCTCAGTGGCCCTCCTCCAACACTTCCCCAAGGCAACATGGAGGAAATAGTATTTTACACCTCCAGCTCTCTGAATATACTGTTTTATCCCCTTCACTTCCATTGTACTTCCTCCATTTTTCTTCACTGGCAAAACAAGCATGTTTGATGTTGACAAACGCTTTTCAGTGAGTCCATACTAGTCATGGACAATGTTCCCTGAAAGTTTTTTTCAGCAATAAGCACATTTCAGGTCTGCTTAAATTCTGTGCAACTTCTGGCTAGCGTTTATTGCGAACACTGAGGCAGTACCCGCTTTAAGTGAGGCTACTGTGGTTATTTGACCATAGTGTAGACCTTTCAGTGGCCTACCATCAAAAACAATGGAGAAAATGCATTCCATAACATTGTAACATTGAAATAGCTGTTCTATCATTCAGCCTAGAGTAGTAGCCAATGTGTGGTTTTCAATCTAGGCCTACATTCTGTGAGACTTTTGGAAAAAAATATGCAGGGCTTGACATTAACCTGTTAATCCACTTGTTCTTCAGACAAGGAGGTGACTGAAAACGTGTTGTTTGATGCAAGAAACCATTTTACAAAATGTAACTTAATTATTATTCCCATACCATTATTACAGAGAATAAGACAAATGATGATACCCTCTGCCTATTGGCTAGTTAGCTTATTCAAGCCAGTCTCAAAATACAACACTTCCCCTTTAAGACAGAAAAAAACTCTTTACCTGACTTGCTTTTCAAAGATGTCTAGAAATGCACACGTCTTCTACTCTTGTGGAAAGTGGCTAATATTGTAAATTCCCACAGTGAAGGGAAACGCTGAAGGTGTTAACTAAAGGGGAAAACTTTAGAAAGTTGAGTGAAGTTCAATCTCGTTCTTTGCTGCCCGGGCTGATATTTCTTAGGCATGGCAGTCCCCAGCGAAGCTTAGAGGGATGGCACCGTTTTCCTTACCTAGTGCACTTCTTTTGACCAGGGACCACAGGGCTCTGGTCACAAGTATAACACTATATTGGGAATAGGGTGCTATTTGAGACTCAGCCAATGTCACTTTCCAGTTTCAGGTTGAGAGGTCACGGTTCATGTTTCTTAGATAGTCAACGTTTGGAGGAGCTGTAGTTTGGGGCCAGGCCTTACCACTAGACTGCTGCTCTGGTTCCGCCACCGCTGAGGAACATACCTGGGTTCAAATAAAATGTATTTTCTTTTAAATTCTTTGCGCATTTGATTGAGCCTGTTTGGAGTATATCAGATGGGCTGGCTTTGAACTTTTCAGACTAATCCATTGGTTCCATTGCACCAGGCAATCTCAATTAAGCACAGAGTATTTTAAATAAATAAAATACTATCTGTTCTGCTCTGGTGGAGCTGTTTTGCTCTCTGGGTTATCCAGGTATCTGCTGATGCTGAACATCTTTGATTAAAGAGTGCAGAGAGGCTGCAAAGAGGCGCAGCGTCAAGGGGGATCACTCTGGCACCGGTGACCCCAAACTTCCTCAAACGCTATCTCCAATCAGACTGTTTGAGTTCAAGTTTAAACAAATGGGAAGGATTGGGCTTTTTCTTTTGACGCCAGCATAGCAGACCATCTGTCCTGTTTCCCCTTGCCTCAGTTGTGACTAATGAAAGCCAAGGAAGATGTTTTCCTTTCTTCCTAGTAATCAGACGACGGCTCTCGAGTGAGTTACTGCCTATTGTGACTGATTGGATCTGAGTATCCCTGTTACAAGAAAGGTTAAACACCAAAGAATCTCCATAATGATTATTTCCAACACATCTATCAAAACAAGAGCTCGAGACCCATAAACTATCAATAGTGAAACTAAGTTAGCGTGGTCTGTCTTGGCGAAGGTTTGGAGAGCATGAACTAACACTTGTTCCAGAAGCTTCACCAAATATTATGTCATTGTTCCCTGCCTGAAGGTTATCCCGTTGTCTCCCTCCGCTCTGCATTTTATGACTGATGTACACTTAGGGTGTGTTCGTAAATTCAATCTGGAGTGCCAGAGTGCGCTCAGAGTGTGCTCTGGGCGTTGTCAGATTGTCCGTTAGTAAATTCAGAGAAGCTCTGGCTGAGGGGTAGGGTTGATCCGAGCGTTCTGACCTCACAACGGCAGTCAAGCACCCAAGCTAACTGGCTAACTGGCTAACTGGCTAACTGGCTAACTGGCTAACTGGCTAACTGGCTAACGTTGGCAAGCTTGCTAGCTACTTCCAGACACAAATGAGAGAACACCTCACTATTCCACGCGTGTTGAGCGTTCATAAATTTGTCAGTTATTCTGCGCTGTGGCACACTCAGACGAGAGCGCTCTGAAATTGGACTAGATAGCCAGAGTGAATTTACTAACGCACCCTTAATCTTCCACAGATGAACCGCTACACTCCATCCAGGACTTTCCCCTTATTTTCTCTTGCGCTAACAATGCTGCCAAATTTTCATAAAACAACAAACACCATAAGTTTCAATTCTCATCGGTTCACTTCATTTGTCTTCTCTGGTGTCCGTGACGATTTGTGAGCAGGGATCATCATGAACTCATAACTTTTTATCCATCCCAGATGATTTTCTTCATTATGTGATTTTATTATCTGGAACAGGGTTGAGAGGGAGTTTCTCCCTGGTCTAGAGGCATTGCACCATGGATGAAGAGAAAATGCGCTGGATGGAAGGATTGAGGAAGATAGGGACGGCAGTGGGATGGAGGGTGGAAGATGTGGTTCTGGGGAGGTAGGGATGGAGAGCTGGGAGGTAATGCTGCAATCTGAGATTCAGCACTTGTGCGTTCAGTGAAGTGGGTCAATACACACAATCTGTGACAGACTGGTTAAACTGACTTACATTGGGTCAAAACAGACAGACTACACACAGTCTACACTGAGTGTATAAAACATTAGGAACACCTTCCTAATATTGAGTTGCACTCCACTTTTGCCTCAATTCCTCCGGACATGGACTCTACAAGGTGTCGAAAGCGTTCCACAGGGATGCTGGCCCATGTTGACTCCAATGCTTCCCACAGATGTGTCAAGCTTGCTGGAGGTCCTTTGGGTGGTGGACTATTCTTGATATACACTGGAAACTGTTCAGCGTGAAAAACCCAGCAGCATTGCAGTTCTTGACACACTCAAACCGGTGCGCCTGGCACCTACTACCATATTCCGTTCAAAGGCACTTAAATATTTTGTCTTGCCCATTCACCCTTTGAATGGCACACATACACAAACCATGCCTCAATTGTCTCAAGCCTCAAAAATCATTCTTTAACCTGTCTCCTCCCCTTCATCTACATTGATTAAAGTGGATTTAACAAGTGACATCAACACTTTTTTTGTTTTTATTTAGCTAGGCAAGTCAGTTAAGAACAAATTCTTATTTACAATGATGGCCTACCCCAAACTCTAACCCGGACGCTAGGCCAATTGTGTGCCACCCTATGGGACTCCCAATCACGGCCGGATGTGATACAGCCTGGAATCGAACCAGGGTCTTAAGTGACACCTCTAGCACTGAGGTGCAGGTGAATTTCCTTGAATTTTTGCACCAGGGGTGGCATAAAGTCACCCAACATCAATGTGAAAGACTGGTGGAGAGTATGCCAAGATGCATGAAAGCTGTGATTGAAAATCACGGTTATTCCACCAAATACGGTTTTCTGAACACTTCCCAAGTTAAAACATTAGTATTGTGTTGTTTAAAAATGAATATGCACTTATTTTCTTTGCATTATTCAAAATCTGACAACACTGCATCTTTTTTGTTATTTTGACGAGTTGTCATTTTCTGCAAATAAATGCTCTAAATGACAATATTTTTATTTGGAACTATGAATAGTTTATAATTTGGGACTAAGGCATAAAGTGAAACACAGTTCGTATATGATGTTTAGCGGCTGTTGTTTATACGATACGGCATAGTCTTGCAAACAAAAATGTAATTAAAAGTCTAAGTGATTTAGCCAGGAGTAAAGATTACAAAAGTGTATAACATTCTAGCAAGCTAAAACATATTCCTTCATTACAACTGTCATCACTGACATAAATATCCCCTATCCTCATACCCTCAGGGGTGTAAAACCCTTCTAACTTTCCCGTCATCAAATCCGTAGGAGACACCTTTATCAGATATGTTTTACAGTGTACTTAAAACTACGGTTGATGATTTTGTGTTGAGGCATTGTTTCAGTATCCAAGGAAACCATTGCATTGGTTTGGAGCACCTTGCCAAACGTTTACTACCTGTCCTGTAGCCAGGTATTCTTGTGGGTGCAGCTGTTTAGTAAGCTGTGGGCTGTTGGTGAGGAGAGGATGGCACTGCTAGACTATCTGCACGTGAATCACATCCATCTCTCTTCTTCTCCCTGTGTTGAATTAGCTCACAGGAATAGAGGATGCCATGTTGTCTGCTTGCCATTTCCAAATACCTCGAAGTCTTTGAAGTACGTTCAAATCTGAAAAGAAAAGAAGATTAAGAGATCAAACGTTAGTTATTCTGTTTTGTTTCTAAGATTTGCTTACCCGACTGTGTCATTTCAGCTAATTTGCATTATTTTCTCTGCTCTGTAAATACCTAGAGTGCATTCGGAAAGTATTCAGACCCCTTGACTTTTTCCACATTTTGTTATGTTGCAGCCTTATTCTAAAATGGATTTAATTGTTTTTTCCCCCTCATCAATCTCCACACAAGGCAAAAACAGGTTTTTATAATTTTTTGCAAATGTATTAAAAGTAAAAAAAACTTAAATATCACATGTATGTAAGTATTCAGACCTTTCACTCAGTACTATGTTGAAGCACCTTTGGCAGCGATTACAGCCTCGACTCTTATTGGGTATGACACTACAAGCTTGGCACACCTATACTTGGGGAGTTTCTCCCATTCTTCTCTGCAGATCCTCTCAAGCTCTGTCAGGTTGGATGGGGAGCGTCGATACACAGCTATATTTAGGTCTCTTCAGAGATGTTCAATCGGGTTCAAGTCCGGGCTCTGGCTGGGCCACTCAAGGACATTCAGAGACTTGTCCCGAAGCCACTCGTGCGTTGTCTTGGCTGTGTGCTTAGGGTCGTTGTCCTGTTGGAAGGTGAACCTTCGCCCCAGTCTGAGGTCCTGGGTGCTCTGGAGCAGGTTTTCATCAAGGATCTCACTGTACTTTGCTCCGTTCATCTTTTCCTCGATCCTGACTAGTCTCCCAGTCCCTGCCGCTGAAAAACTTCTCCACAGCATGATGCTGCCACCACCATGCTTCACCGTAGGGGTAGTGCCAGGTTTCCTCCAGACGTGACGCTTGGCATTCAGGCCAAAGAGTTCAATCTTGGTTTCATCAGGCCAGAGAATGTTGTTTCTCATGGTCTGAGAGTCTGTTAGGTGCCTTGGCAACTCCAAGCGAGCTGTCATGTGCCTTTTACTGAGGCGTGGCTTCCATCTGGCCACCCTACCATAAAGGCCTGACTGGTGGAGTGCTGCAGAGATGGTTGTCCTTCTGGAAGGTTCTCCCATCTCCTCTGGAGCAGGCATGTGGGACTGTGGGACCTTATATAGACAGGTGTGTGCCTTTCCAAATCATGTCCAGTCAATTGAATTTACCACAGGTGGACTCCAATCAAGTTGTAGAAACATCTTATGGATGATCAATGGATGCCCCTGAGCTCAAGTCTCATAGCAATTGGTCTGAATACTTATGTAAATAATGTATTTCTGTTTGTTTTTTTCTTCTAAAAACCTGTTTTCACTTTCTCATTATCAGGTATTGTGTGTAGATTGATGAGGAACACATTTAATGTAATCCATTTTAGAATAAGGCTGTAACGTAACAAAACAAAATAAGGCTGTAACGTAACAAAACGTGGAAAAAGTCAAGGGGTCTGAATACTTTCCGAATGCACTGTATATAATATTCTGTAACTGAAAATTGTGGATGAATGCTCATTATTGGCCTATTTGACCTCGACTGTAAATATTATTGTAAATCCTAAAACTGACTTTTCTTCCATGACTGCCTGCATGAAGGTTGGAAACAGACTGAAACAAATCTGCCCGTGGACCGATTACCGGAGCCCTGGATATCGTTCCGTTCAACATTCAACGCCAGAGAAAAGCCTTCTACCACATAGTGCTGGCAGAAAGTTCAAGAAAATGAGCCAAGATTCAGATCCAAGAAAATGTATCCACATAAAGACCAGACAATATAAAATAAAATAAACACCTCAAAGATTGTTTTGCTTTAATCTTTATCATCATGCCCATAAGTAGATTGGCACTGGACACTTCCTGTGAAGGGTCTCTTATCTTCTCTGCGCAGAGGTTCGGCTAATATTGACGCAAAGCTTCAAATTATTTCTAAAGGGTCTGGGGGACATGATGACCAGCATGGAGAGGGTCATCCTTTCATCCTCTCTCATTCTGTCTGTATACTTTGAGCTGAAGTTTAACAGCTTACAGACAGTGTGTTTGGTGCCCTATGGTGCAGCTGTGGCTAAGCCTGCCCTGTTGAGTTTGTGCCCTGCCCCTAGGCAGCCATTGGTCGTAGCTCAGCTCTGTGTCAGCCCTGTGGATATCGTACCCTGCACCTTGGCAGCCGTTGGTCGTGGCTCAACTCCGTGTCAGCCCTGTGGAGATAGTACCCTGCCCCTTGGCAGCCGTTGGTCGTGGCTCAACTCCGTGTCAGCCCTGTGGAGATTGTACGCTGCCCCTTGGCAGCCGTTGGTCGTGGCTCAACTCCGTGTCAGCCCTGTGGAGATTGTACCCTGCCCCTTGGCAGCCATTGGGGGCTTAATGCAGACCGAAGGCCATGCTCTCTGGGTCTGTTGGTCTGATAACTAAATCTAAATGGTCTCTTTGGTTTCGTCCACCTTGTTTCATTCCTGACATACCGGCTCTCAGCGCCAGAGGTGGAGAGGGGAGTCACCAGTCTCAGTCACCAGTCTCAGTCACAGCCTCTGGAGTTTTTGGAGAGGGCAGTCTAAGCCGGTTCTGCTTTCTCTTTAGGATCTAAGCCTGGGTACTGTCAAAACACTTTGTGCTGATGTATAAGGGACTTTATGAATACATTTGATTGATTGATTGAGGGCCTGATGACACTTACCAGCAGTTAACCTCCAACTTATATCACCCGGCAGCTCATAGAAGGGTCTAATGTACTCCACCCAAAACACAGTTGTTTTCAACACTACGTGGCTCATATTGGGCACTTACATTGCAGTGCAAACTCACAGACACTGCATCGAAGAGGCCTAACCACCCAAGGATTCAGTTAGGCACAAACTAAGTTGTGCACCCTTTCCCTTTCTGAAGCACGTCTGGGTACACTCACATTCTATAGGCACAACCTTTACTTTGTAACCTTACAAAGGGATCCCGTAAGCATTCTCCTATGCATGAGTATTTACAGAATCACTGTGTTTACAGTCTTAATCATTGTACAGTTGTCTGGGATCTACAGTTGTCAGACACTCAGCTTCTGTAAGTGAGTAGGGGAGGGAGATAGAGGATCTTAAAATATTACAAATCAAAGAGGAAGGGAGCTAAATAGATGTAATGCCATAAACAATGAACAATGCCTAGATCTTCATTTGACTAAATAAACAAAACATTTCCATTTTTCGGACTACTGACTGAGGCAAATCCTGCTAAGCCGCTACAAATTCCAAGAAGGCGTCATTCAGCAATCAGAGAACATTAAAACATCAGAGGGGCTGAAGTGACAGAAGGAAACTAATCCGACGACACTAGATGGATGTTGCCCGGGCAACCCAGAAATTGGAAGCTGTGAGAGCTGTCAAAAAAGGGTAAAATACTGTAGCATGACTGTAGAGTGGTTGAGGATCACACTCTTTCCTCTGGACATGCATGCCACTATCCTTATTTTTCTGTAGTTGTTTAAAGAATGTATTTAACCTTTATTTAACCAGGTAAGACCAATTGAGGATAAAAAAACTATTTTGCGAGGGTGACCTGGCAAGAAGGTCAAACAGGGAAATAGCAGCATGGACAGAAAATAATAAAGTGTCACAAGTTACAGATTCAATTGAAGATTAGAAACAATTGCAGCTATGACAAACAGTATTGCAGAGTCTTAAAAAACAGGCAAGGACACTACCTCCCTTAACGTTAATATCTTTTGAAGCATGTTCCAGGATGAAGGGGCATTATGGGAAAAATATTGTTTCCCCATCTCAGTTCTAGCCTTAGGAACAGACAAGGACAGCAGCGACTGTCAACGAAGACTGTATTGAGTGACTGATCTGGTCAGTAAGGAACAGAGATACAAAGGGAGTTGTCCCATCACTGCTTTGTACATACAAGTGTAGCAGTGCTTTAGCCTCCTGACATCAAACGGCTGAGTCAAGGCTTCTATTGCCTGTTATGAAATGCAAAGCAAGCTGCTGATCACATGACATAGATGAGGCAATAAACGGAGCAATTTTGCAGAGAAACAGTAGACAATAAGCAGTGATGTCATGCGTTGCTTTGGAAGAAGTGGGAAACTCTTATAATTGGATACATCAGCCTTTCCTTAAAGGGAGTGTAGCACAGTGTTTCTCAGAGCCAGAAACACATATACTCCCGGGGTGGCAGGTAGCCTAGTGGTTAGAGTATTGGGCTAGTAATTGAAAGGTAGCTAGATTGAATCCCCGAGCTGACAACGTAAAAATCTGTCATTCTGAACAATGCAATTAACCTGCTGTCATTGTATGTAAGAATGTGTTCTTAACTGTCTTGCCTAGTTAAATAAAGATATATAATATATATATATAAAAGTAACCTGGAACAACCAAAGAAAACCTTCCCAAATGTAAAACTCTTAAATCCGTTGTTCTAAAAGTTGGGTTTGAGGTTTTCTCCAAATCAACTCTAACTTCGATCCCACAGTCAGTGTCACACAATGAATTCAAACTTTGTAAAAAAGTGGAATATTTGTGAGAATGAGACGGGAGAATTGGGCATCTACTTGTCAATCTGCGAGGCACATTTCATCCCTGAGAACTTCCACGGCAATCAACACCATGTACAGCAGACTACAGACAATATCTTCCTCCATCATGTACAGTAGACTACAGACAATATGTTCCTCCATCATGTACAGTAGACTACAGACAATATGTTCCTCCATCATGTACAGTAGACTACAGACAATGTGTTCCTACATCATGTACAGTAGACTACAGACAATGTGTTCCTACATCATGTACAGTAGACTACAGACAATGTGTTCCTACATCATGTACAGTAGACTACAGACAATATGTTCCTCCATCAGGTACAGTAGACTACAGACAATGTGTTCCTACATCATGTACAGTAGACTACAGACAGACAATATATTCCTCCATCATGTACAGTAGACTACAGACAATATGTTCCTCCATCATGTACAGTAGACTACAGACAATATGTTCCTCCATCATGTACAGTAGACTACAGGTAATATGTTCCTCTGCCATGTGAGTCATAGAAATTACCATCTTACATTTGGGGCTTTCCAGCAGTCTTCATGGTTTTTATACACGGGGAGCATAAATTGTTCAATTGTAAAATAAGTTAAAAAAATCCAATTAAAACCAATGTACAGTAAATTTCTTAAAGAGCACTAACCACATAAATATATGTTAGGGTCCTTTTTCTGCTACCTGGACTTTAATGCTTTAACTAAATCTTCTGCATAAATTCACTGATAACACATTGTACGTCCTCCTTCCTTTGGTGTAAATGAAGTGATAGTGAAACCTATAGTAAAAAGAAACAGGGACCTCTCCCATAGAGAGCATGGGACCTGAACTAAAGTATCCGTTCTTTTGTTTGAGAAAAACAACTCAATGCCATACCATCTTGTGAAACACTCCTGAGACATGCAAGTCTTCACAGAAATGCACACACACACACACACACACACACACACACGCACACACGCACACACGCACACACGCACACACGCACACACGCACACACGCACACACGCACACACGCACACACGCACACACGCACACACGCACACACACAAGCACTAGTCTTCACTGACTGATGCAGAGGTGTCAGAAGATCAGCGATGATGGAAGCCCATAGATATCTGGCCAGCAGAACAGAGCTCTGGTAGAGATCCAGGCATACAGATGGTTAGAGTATTAACATCCGGTGGTGGAGGAAGGTTGTGGTGAACAAGGTAACAAGACTGTAGGCTTGTTAAAAGCCGAGTCATGAAGATAATAGACGACATTAGCAAGTCTACTGAGAAAGCTGACGAATGGATCTCTGTCTTCCCTCGTGTGAAATGTGCTGTCGTCTCGGATAAGCCTAGAGCGAGGACACATGGACAGACACACTAGAGTGAGGTATCTGTCACACACACACAAAACAAACACACACACACACACACACTACAGTGAGGTCTCAGTGGGTGAAGCCTGAACATGCCCATGTGGGCAGAGGGCTTGGAACCATCTCTGATCTAATGATACGCTACTGCACTTTGACTCTGTCTGCACTCCTGAGATATATATATATATATATATATATATATATATATATAGAGAGAGAGAGAGAGAGAGAGAGAGAGAGAGAGAGCAAGAGAGAGAGAGAGAGAGAGAGAGAGAGTCAGAGAGAGTGCGAGAGAGAATGAGAGAGATAGATTGAGAGAGAGAGAAAGAGAGAGATAGATTGATTGAGAGAGAGAGAAAGAGAGAGCGAGAGAGAAAGAGAGAGAGGGGGAAGAGAAAGTTAAAAAGAGACCCGTAGACAATTAAAAAATCTCCTGTTGTGGATTTAATGTCCTGCAGGGTTCTAGCCTCGATCTCTATACTGTAGGGCAATGTTTATGGAATGGCATCAAAACTGCAGCTATAAAAAAAAAATCCTCAATGAAATTGAGTGAAATCCCTCAGTTGGAATTCACAGCTGGTGCAGATAATCACTGTGGTTTATTCTGTGTTACTATAGTTTTCAACATGAGTAGGCCCTATCCAAAGTGATGCGATGGATTTCACTAGGACCATTTATAGCTAAATCGAATAAAATCAGGGGAAAATCCCTCTAGTCCTCCATAATAATGGAATATAGGTCAGCAATGTGTTACATAAGGCCATTTCCCATTTCCCATTTCCCATTTCACACACACACACACACACACACACACACACACACACACACACACACACACACACACACACACACACACACACACACACACACACACACACACACACACACACACACAGTCACACACAGTCACACAACCCCAGATGCCCTCTGTCCTGTATAGTTGAGTTCAGCAGCTTGAGGCAGGCAGGTAAATCAGAGGTCAGGGATTATCTAGGGATAGCCAGGGCCTTGCACACTCCCTGTGTGTGCAAATCCACCCACCGCAGGCTGTGTTTATGAAAACATTTCCTAAACCCATTGCAAAATATTGCACATTCATCCCAAACAGGCCGTCATGCAGTGCAGAGCAGTTACTTGGTGGGGCTGTTGTTTACGGGGCCTGACTATCTGCCTGAGAATGGAGTGATTGGGAGACAGACCTACTCTTCGAAATGATTTTGCAGTCCATTATCATTATTACAAATGCATTGCATGGTGATGCATAATTGATGAGAATATAGTTTTTTACCATCATAGACCTAATGAAAGAGGAAGTGTGTGTGTGTGCGGCCTTGGATGCATGTTTGTGAGATCACTTTCAGACAAAGTGGGATTGACGTATAGCAGGGTTTCCTAACTGGCGACCAGCGTGCCAAATTTGGCCCGCGGTTGATTTTTTGGGGGGGCCTCCTACGTTTTCTGAGGGGACATAAAAGACTGTAAAAATACCAGCAAATCAGCTCCAAATGATTTTAATTTGGGAAATGTGTTCCAAGGTATTCCCACGCATAATAGAGAGATATACAGTATGTGATGGTATTGTAACGACGTCCGTCTGAGGAAGAAGGAGAGGACCAAGGTGCAGCGTTGTACGTGTTCATGACTTTTAATAACACTAAACACTAGAACAAAAAATAACAAAACGGAACAAACGAAACAGTCCTGTCTGGTGTAGACACAAAACAGAAAACAACTACCCACAAAACACAGGTGGGAAAAGGATACCTAAGTATGGTTCTCAATCAGAGACAACGATAGACAGCTGCCTCTGATTGAGAACCACACCCGGCCAAACACATAGAAATAGACAACATAGAACGAAAACATAGAATGCCCACCCAAACTCACGCCATGACCAACCAAAATAGAGACATAAAAAGGATCTCTAAGGTCAGGGCGTGACAGGTATACAAATGTAAGCAAGGTTTGAAATGATTATATTTTAGGAAAATATTATATCTGTCAATTTGCAGTCTACAAATGATTTGTAATTATGTTCCGGCCCCCTTACCATCCACTGAATCTAGTTGATCTATAGTTTGACAACTCCACAAACTCCATGCATTCTCTGTCTCCAGACACTCCTAGCTGTCGGGTGATTTTAATAACTCGATAGCTGTTTCTGTCTCTTCCTAGCCGGCTTCCTTATCTCCTGCTCATTGTTTCCTCATGAATAAAATCCTGTCACTTCAATTCTTCACCCGCAGCACAGGTTAGCTTGAACAATTCACTCAAATGTCACAGTGTCTGTATGAAAATGCCATTAATGGTAGGCTTAATTAGCTACAGCTTGCTACAGCTACAGCTCCGCTCCACTCATATTTTTTAGTTTTCAGGCCATTCATCTTGGATGCTTCAAAAACAATGTTTCCTCCACTGAGATGGTCTTTTAGACGATCATCATCTCCAAGCTTATCTTGGATTCACTATGAGCTAATATCCCAACTGTCCTGGCAGATTTGATTTAGTCCGTCGTCTCCGGTGTTTTATTCTATAGAGATGCAATGTGTCACTCATCAGTTTTAGATATCCCCAGCACGGGACTGTGTGTACTATATTGCACCAATATCTTCCTTTTCTGTGTGACAACTTCTAACTCCTGCAAGCTATTTCCTAATGTATTATGGGCCGGGACGATCCAGCTGTTACTGAGTACTCTCTGTATTTACCTTCTATTTTGTTAAAAAAACTGTCATCATCTGTTCAGTAGCCCTCTCTTTCTGGAGAGAGTGTGAATGGCAAAATTAGAACTGAGTATTTTTTATACATTTCCCATCCCTCAGTCATTTCACTTTCATGCTTTGTGAATTTTCTTTGAGTGTACCGAACTGAGGCACAGTACAGTTAAAAAGCATCCTGTTGTTGCAGAAATATCCGTAACAGTTCTGAAGAGGACTTATGGGGCGGCTGGAGGTAGTCATTACAAAGCCGACGGAATGAAAAGCATGGCAAGTAGAGAGTAATTATGTGGAGTATTGCGCAGAGTGAAGACTGAGGGAATGTTATGTTGTTGATTATGTGGAGGGTGTTTATTGTCTTGAAAACAATGATGGGGCTGAGTCACGTTGGACAAAACATTTATTTATATGATATGAAATTGGATCTACAGTACCAGTCAAAAGTTTGGACACACCTACTCGTTCAAGGGTTTTTCTTTATTTTTACTATTTTCTATTTTCTTTATTTTTACTATTTTCTAAATTGTAGGAAATAGTAAAAAAAATAAAAAAAACTTGAATGAGTAGGTGTGTCCAAACTTTTGATTGGTAGTGTATATCAAAACGTGACAAGTACAGCTACACTGCGTACATTTAGTTCAGTGTATTTCACTTGGATGATGATCCACTACACTGGCTGTGTGACACTGGCCCAAACAATTTAAATCTCTATTACATCATGCTACACAAGCATCCTCCTAAGCAGGGTTTGATAGATAAATCACTGAAAAAAGATCAAGTTAATCCAGATGTGTGATCTGATCCACTCCTCTTTGCATAAAACCTCATTAAACCAACCCAACTTGATCCCAAATCTCTCCATGTTTGGCATGACAACGACCATATGAGTTGGCTATACAGCACAAACAGATCTGGGACCAGACAGGACCAACCAGTCAATTTGATGAAAGAGAATTAGGAACAATAAGGTTTCTCTGACTTGAATATCTTCACCTCCGCTCTGTTAAGGGTTTAAACACAGCAGAGGTTGGTGACTGAGATGTAATACACTGACCAAACCTGGCCTTCTCTAATCAGTGCCAAATCTGACTATCCACAGAAGATTAACCCTGTGATCAACACTTCTTCCCTGTTTACAAGTACATTGAAATACCCCTGACTTAGCGGACATCGGATCTTGTTCGCTTGGCACCAAACTGAAGAAAACTGACCAAAACAAGGAGGGACTTCCTGGACTTGTCCAATAAGAAACGCTCGTTTTCGGTTTCCGTAGTAAAAGGTTTCCAAACGTCTTCCAGTTGTGTGCCCTAATGAAGACCCAGGTATTTAACCGTAGCTAAGTCAATGACCAGGCTTAAGCGTACATCAAGGATTGGGTCAGGATCAGAGGTCAAGCCTAACAGATTTCATGCTCTAATTCGGACTGTCGTACTCTAGATTACCATCGAAGGAGGAGAACTCTGAGTCAACCAAAGTAAGTCAACCTAGAACAAGGCTGATGTTGCCAGGTATTCCCTAACAAGATTTGCACAAATTTCAAGGTATGAATTGTTCATGACCCATGGCCAACTCATCATAGTATGTAATTACAACATGCAAAGCTAGCAAAGTAAATATGTTGAACGATACCATTTGAGAGTGGTAAGTAGTTCAGTGGGAATACCTTATTTCATCACCACAACAATCTCTACAAACAATGCATTAATTCAGTTGACTTGGGGGTTCATTTCTTGCATTTACATTTACATTTTACATTTAAGTCATTTAGCAGACGCTCTTATCCAGAGCGACTTACAAATTGGTGCATTCACCTAATGACATCCAGTGGAACAGCCACTTTACAATAGTGCATCTAAATCTTTTAAGGGGGGGGGGGGGCAGAAGGATTGCTTTATCCTATCCTAGGTATTCCTTGAAGAGGTGGGGTTTCAGGTGTCTCCGGAAGGTGGTGATTGACTCCGCTGTCCTGGCGTCGTGAGGGAGTTTGTTCCACCATTGGGGTGCCAGAGCAGCGAACAGTTTTGACTGGGCTGAGCGGGAACTGTACTTCCTCAGTGGTAGGGAGGCGAGCAGGCCAGACTTGCATAATCTTTTAACTCTAAATATCAGTTTCAGATACAAAATAGTATTCTTAACATTTAAGCCAGACTTACTGGAGTTGTTTGAAAGCAGTGTTGTAAGATCCTCCCACGCTACAGATCTTCTAGAAGATGTCTGAGGGTATAGAGGCCGCACCTCTAGAGCCAGGAGTTTTCCGAAGGGAGATGCCAATCCAAGGAATTTACAGCCTATCCCTTAACATCTATGATAAACTAAATGTGGGTCCACCATCCAGGAATGAAGAGAGGAGGAGGAGGCCAGTATATTTAGCCTATGTTTCAGACAGGCTATACATTTCAGAGGAATTTGAAGGACTCAAACATTCCTTGGAGACCGAGGAATTATTGACATACGGTTATCAAATCAAATTGTATTTGTCACATGCGCTGAATACAACAGGTAGACCTTACCGTGAAATGCTGAATACAACAGGTAGACCTTACCGTGAAATGCTGAATACAACAGGTAGACCTTACCGTGAAATGCTGAATACAACAGGTAGACCTTACCGTGAAATGCTTACTTACAAGCCCTTAACCAACAAAGCAGCTTAAAGAAAATAGAGTTAAGAAAATATTTACTAAATAAATTAAAGTAAAAAATCTAATAAAATGTATCACAATAAATTAACAATAACGAGGCTATATACAGGGGGTACCGGTACCAAGTCAGTGTGCGGGGCCACAGGTTAGTGGGTGTAATGGTATCATCACATTCCATATCATTCATAGTAAACCGTTATTTGAAATACTGTTCATTGTTTATATGAACACCGAGCCCGGGTTAAAAAAATGTAACTCCATCTTATAAACCACAATTGAACCTGATCCGTTGGTTGACAGGAAAATGCCTTTGGTAAAAAGCAGAACATCTTGGAGAGCAGAGCTGACTGAAGGACGTCAAACCCTTTTAGATACAATCTCCACATCCACCAGGGCAGATCTGAAACTGCTGTCTCTCTCTCCAGGCCAAGCAGCCACCCAGAGGTTGAAAGGTCTAAAGCCACTAACTTAGCAAAGCCCACCCTGGCCACTTCCTGTGGATGGCTGCTCTCCGGAGCGTATTGCTTGTCAAGGGAACAGGGAGAACATAGCCTGATCCCAAATCTGTTTTAACTGTCTTGCGTGACAATGAAAATAGGAATTGTTCAAGACAGCAGACACAGATCTGGCTGGCCAGGCTGGAGGGGGCGGGGGGTGGGGGGTGGAGGGACTGAGTCTGGAACATGGGCAGTGGGCAGCACGTCTCAGACTAATGACCCTCCTTCACCTAGCTGGTAATTGTTGCCTTGGCTTACAACCTCAGACTCAAGCCCTTTGTGACATTCTAAATTGTTCTTAACCCAGCGATATCTTAACCCAGCAATACCTTAACCCAGCAATAACCCAGTGATACCTTAAACCAGCAATACTTTAACCCAGCGATACCTTAATCCACTAGTTAATACACAAGGCTCTGGTTTCATAAATGCTTATTGTGTGTGTATGTTTGTGTGTGTGTAAAACCCCCCTTTATTGACATTGTGCACTTGGCTTTTAAAGTTGGACATAACACAGGCATTTAGACTTACCTCAGCCTGGACTGAGAGACCTGGCTCTGTGTCTGTGCAGACGCTGGTTGTCATGTTGACTTAGCAATGATCTCTGATGACTGATGTTCACCGCAGCACTAACGCAGAATACAATGCTGTTCCATTTATTAGCGGAGATATAGGACACATCTTTGTTGGATTACAAGAAGATCTAAGACAATCTGGAGAGTAAAAATCTGACAAGCTACCTCCGCCATTCCACAGATTCCACCGTTAGATACCAAGAGGCATGTCAAAGTGATGTGGAGGGGGAACCATTCTAAACCCTAAAGCTGCCCTTCATTGAGGTTCATGGTGACAATTTACATTATTAAGTTGCTCTTATACCTCTGTAGTAAATTACAAACATTTTCAGCGATTAGTAGTATGTGGTTTAATTCAACTGATATTCTCTGTACAGTCACAGTCAGTTATTTGTGAACTTGTTTACAGTCATCTCCCTTCTTCAAAGACAAGACACAAATTCCATCTCACATAAATAGGCCTTTTCTGTTCACAAGGTCTGATGAGCAAAGACCCTCCAGGTCTGACCTGTTTAGAGAGTGTGTGTGTGTGTGTGTGTGTGTGTGTGTGTGTGTGTGTGTGTGTGTGTGTGTGTGTGTGTGTGTGTGTGTGTGTGTGTGTGTGTGTGTGTGTGTGTGTGTGTGTGTGTGTGTGTGTGTGTGTGTGTGTGTGTGTGTGTGTGTGTGTGTGTGTGTGTGTGTGTGTGTGTGCGCGTGCATGCGTGTGCACATGTGTGTGTGTGTGTGTGTGTGTGTATGTGCATGTGTACGTGTGTGTGTGTGTGTGTGCTTGCTTGCGTGACAAAGGCAAGTTCCTTTCATTGAACCCTTATGTAACTAAGGTGTGTGGTAAGTGCACACACCTTACCAGCAAAGCAGCCTACTGCTATAGTACTAACTGACTATCTGAACAAACAGAATGTCACAAAGTATGGTATCGGTCAAAAGTTTTAGAACATCTACTCATTCAAGGGTTTTTCTTTATTATTACTATTTTCTACATTGTAGAATAATTGTGAAGATGTCAAAAATATGAAATAACACATATGGAATGATGTAGTAACCAAAAAAGTGTCAAATATATATATACAGTGGGGCAAAAAAGTATTTAGTCAGCCACCAATTGTGCAAGTTCTCCCACTTAAAAAGATGAGAGTGGCCTGTAATTTTCATCAAAGGTACACTACTATGACAGACAAAATGAGGAAAAAAAATCCAGAAAATCACATTGTAGGATTTTTTATGAATTTATTTGCAAATTATGGTGGGAAAAAAGTATTTGGTCACCAACAAACAAGCAAGATTTCTGGCTCTCACAGACGTGTAACTTCTTCTTTAAGAGGCTCCTCTGACCTCCACTCGTTACCTGTATTAATGGCACCTGTTTGAACTTGTTATCAGTATAAAAGACACCTGTCCACAACCTCAAACAGTCACACTCCAAACTCCACTATGGCCAAGACCAAAGAGCTGTCAAAGGACACCAGAAACAAAATTGTAGACCTGCACCAGGCTGGGAAGACTGGTTAAGTGTGCCTTGAATTCTAAATAAATCACAGACAGTGTCAACAGCATTGCACCCCCACACCATCACACCTCCTCCTCCATGCTTCACAGTGTGGAATACACATGCAAATATCATCCGTTCACCCACACCGCGTCTCACGAAGACACGTCGGTTGGAAGCAAAAATCTCAATTTTGGACCCCAGACCAAAGGACAAATTTCCACCGGTCTAATGTCCATTGCTCGTGTTTCTTGGCCCAAGAAAATCTATTATTCTTATTGGTGTCCTTTAGTAGTGGTTTCTTTGCAGCAATTCGACCACGAAGGCCTAATTCACACAGTCTGCTCTGAACAGTTGATGTTGAGATGTGCTAGACTCTGTGAAGCATTTATTTGGGCTGCAATTTCTGAGGCTGGTAACTCTAATGAACTTATCCTTTGCAGCAGAGGTAACTCTGGGTCTTCCATTCCTGTGGCGGTCCTCGTGAAAGCCCTATTTGTTCTTTTACCAAATAGGGCTACTTTCTTTATACCACCCCTACCTGGTCAAAACACAAACTGATTGCCTCAAATGCATTAAGAAGGAAAACTATTCCACTAATTAACCTTTAGGAAGGCACACCTGTTAATTGAAATGCATTCCAGGTGACTACCTCATGAGGTTGGTTGAGAGAATGCCAAGAGTGTGCAAAGCTGTCATCAAGGCAAAGGCTATTTGAAGAATCTCAATATTTTGATTTGTTTAACACTTTTTTGGTTACTACATGATTCCATATGTGTTATTTCATAGTTTTGATGTCTTCACTATTATTATACAATGTAGAAAATAGTTCAAATAGCGAAAAACCCTTGAGTGAATAGGTGTTCTAAAACTTTTGACCGGTAATGTAGGTTGAAACATACAGCCACATTATGCAATATGATGATCATAGGAAGTGTGGTTCTCTATCCATTTTCCCTGTTCAGTTAAGTGAACTGCTATATTGTAGAACATATTTTTATTTATTCTGTGAATGACGTTGTATAACAGAGGACATAAAGAACATACTTTACAGAAAATTACCAAGCCCTGGCAAATACTGTAAGATATACTGTGTGTCTATAGACAGACAGATACTGTGGTAATGTGTCTGTACTGCACTTTAACCCACCACCCAGATCACTGAACACACCTGTTTCCACTTACAACACTACATACCAGAATCCACTTACTTAAGCCAATAAACACTTTTGTTCAGTTTGAAATACGGTACTGTAAAAGCATAAGCAATCAGCTCAAAATGTTCCCTCTTAAGTTCAAGTACTGTAATCATTTTCCACTCTGTGTTGAGTGCGTTCAGAAAGTGAAAATGTGAAGTCTTGACTCTTTCACAACAACGGACTTGTGTTCAGGTCCCGTGGGAGAGCTGGAGGGAAAAGTAGATATAGGTCAGCTACAGATGTACAACATACTCCACTGAAATGCTGAAAATGTTCACTTCTAAGGCCCATTTGACTGTACTGAATGGGTGAATAGCAATAATGCCACTGTTTGATGTGAACATTTTGTTAAGTGAGGAATTCCTTACTTGTCCTCTTCCCTCGTAACTAACCCTTACACTACCCTCTACCCTAAACCGGGTTCATATCTAAATCCCAACCTGCCCCATACAGTGATACATCACACTCTTTCCCTTCTTTAAGCCCACCCCTCTCTTTATTCATGTCTTCTATAAGCCCACCCCACTCTTTATTCATGTCTTCTATAAGCCCACCCCACTCTTTATTCATGTCTTCTTTAAGCCCACCCCTCTCTTTATTCATGTCTTCTTTAAGCCCACCCCTCTCTTTATTCATGTCTTCTTTTAGCCCACCCCACTCTTTATTCATGTCTTCCAAAAGCCCACCCCACTCTTTATTCATGTCTTCTTTAAGCCCACCCCACTCTTTATTCATGTCTTCTATAAGCCCACCCCACTCTTTATTCATGTCTTCTTTAAGCCCATCCCTCTCTTTATTCATGTCTTCTTTAAGCCCACCCCTCTCTTTATTCATGTCTTCTTTAAGCGCACTCCAGTCCACGACTTTGGGTCCTTGAAAAAACCTACAGTGGCTTGCGAAGGTATTCACCCCGCTTGGCATTTTTCCTATTTTGCTGCCTTACAACCAGGAATTAAAATAGATTTTTTGGGGGTTTGTATCATTTGATTTACACAACATGCCTACCACTTTGAAGATGCATTATATTTTTTATTGTGAAACAAACAAGAAATAAGACAAAAAAAACTGAAAACTTGAGCGTGCATAACTATTCACCCCCCCAAAGTCAATACTTTGTAGAGCCGCATTTCGCAGCAATTACAGCTGCAAGTCTCTCAGGGTATGTCTCTATAAGCTTGGCACATCTAGCTACTGGGATTTTTGCCCATTCCTCCCGACAAAACTGCTCCAGCTCCTTCAAGTTGGATGGGTTCCGCTGGTGTACAGCAATCTTTAAGTCATACCACAGATTCTCCATTGGATTGAGGTCTGGGCTTTGACTAGGCCATTCCAAGACATTTAACTGTTTTCCCTTAAACCACTCGAGTGTTGCTTTAGCGTTATGCTTAGGGTCATTGTCTTGCTGGAAGGTGAACCTATGTCCAAGTCTCAAATCTCTGGAAGACTGAAACAGGTTTCCCTGAAGCATTTCCCTGTATTTAGCACCATCCATCATTCCTTCAATTCTGACAAGTTTCCCAGTCCCTGCGATGAAAAACATCCCCACAGCATGATGCTGCCACCACCATGCTTCACTGTGGGGATGATATTCTCGGAGTGATGAGAGGTGTTGGATTTGCTCCAGACTTAGCGTTTTCCTTGATGGGTAAAAAGCTAAATTTTAGTCTCATCTCACCAGAGTACCTTCTTCCATATGTTTGGGGAGTCTCCCACGTGCAATTTGGCAAAAACCAAACATGTTTGTTATTTTTTTCTTTAAGCAATGGTTTTTTACTGGCCACTCTTCCGTAAAGCCCAGCTCTGTGGAGTATACGGCTTAAAGTGGACAGATACTCCAATCTCCGCTGTGGAGCTTTGTAGCGTCTTCAGGGTTACCTTTGGTCTCTTTATTGCCTCTCTGATTAATGCCCTCCCTGCCTGGTCCATGAGTTTTGGTGGGCGGCTCTCTCTTGGCAGGTTTGTTGTGGTGCCATATTCTTTCCTTTTTTTTATAATTAATTTTTTGGTGCTCCGTTGGATGTTCAAAGTTACGGATATTTTTTATAACCCAACCCTGACCTGTACCTCTCCACAACTTTGTCCCTGACCTGTTTGGAGAGCTCCTTGGTCTTCATAGTACCGCTTGCTTGGTGGTGCCCCTTGCTTAGGGGTGTTGCAGACTATAGGGCCTTTCACTACATGTGTATATATACTGAGATCATGTGACACTTAGATTGCACACAGGTGGACTTTAACTAATTATGTGACTTCTGAAGGTAATTGGTTGCACCAGATCTAATTTATTGGCTTCATAGCAAAGTGGGTGAATACATATGCATGCAACCCTTTTCCGGGGGTTTTTTTGTGCATTTTATTTCACCAATTTGGACTATTTTGTGTATGTCAGTTACATGAAATCCACATAAAAATCCATTCAAATTGCAGCTTGTAATGCAACAAATTAGAAAAAAAACGTCAAGGGGGAGGACTACTTTTGTAAGGCACTGTTTATTAGTCCCATGTATTATTATTATTATTATTATGTTACATCTCCAAGTAGACACATACATCAAAAACTATTCATGAAGATGTCAGTGTAAAGGACCTCACGCTGCTAGCTAGGTGAGTACCACTTCCTCCCGATTCATACCATACCTGCCGCAACCTCGGGTCCCCCGCCTTACTAGCACACGTGACCGCCCTCCTGAAGCGTCTTACCGGTTGGCACCACACGAAAAACCAGCTGTTCTCTGGCACAAGTGGGAACACTTCAGTCTGAGGAGTAAGTTTTACATGTGTTAATTAAGATTTGCTGAAAGCTATTGCCACCATCTCTGGTTTGAGGTTCCATTTTAAAAGCAAGATCTGAAACAAGGCAACTGTATCAGAGCACGACCCCCAAAGAATCAGCAAAATGGGAGAAGCAGATGTTTTCAAGGATTACCCACCCATCCAAGCCAATGACAAACACATTCAGTTGTGTTCACTACTGTAAATATGATTTGCCTTAAAAACAACTACTCCCCGACTCTTTCATTCTTCCTATGAGTTGCATATTACATTCTGGTCCAGAACATGGATGCAGCCCATACGTGGGACCCTATTGCTTATGTAGTGTACTATACAGGTAATTGGGTACAATTTGGGACGCAAACCATGTCTACCCATTCCAATCCTGGGGTTCTGGCTGGAGTTTACGCCTAACTCACGAGCCCCCTGCCACAACCATCATCACGGCTGAACAAAAGGCATAACAGACAACCACCCACTATATTTCTTCTGATTTAATATACAGCTGCCCACAAATATGCTCTCTGGGTTGACAGGGAGGAGCGCACAAGCGTGTGTGTGAATGTGTGTGTGTGTGTGTGTGCATGCGTGTGTTTGCGTATGCACTTGTGTGTGTGTGCATACGTGTGTGTGTGTCAGGGTTGGCAGGGAGGAGAGTCAGGATTATCGCCAGCCGCGGCTAACAGGCAATTAAATATTTATCTACTAACCTGGTGCTCTGCTCACCCGATGTCACAGGAAGGCCAAAAAGATCATTAAGGACAACAACCACCCGAGCCACTGCCTGTTCACCCCGCTACCATCCAGAAGGCAAGGTCAGTACAGGTGCATCAAAGCTGGGACCGAGAGACTGAAAAACAGCTTCTATCTCAAGGCCATCAGATTGTTAAATATCCATCACTAAACACAGAGAGGCTGCTGCCTACATACAGACTTGAAATCATTGGCCACTTTAATAAATGGTCAGTAATGTCACGCTCGTCCTGGGAAGAAGGAGTGGACCGAAACTTAGCGTGGGAAGTGTTCATGTTAATTTAATAAATAAACTGAACACTGAAATAACAAAAACACCAAAGAGAGTAAACGAAACGAAACAGTCCTGTCTGGTGTAGACATAAAACATAAAACAACTACCCACAACACACAGGTGGGAAAAGGCTACCTAAGTATGGTTCTCAATCAGAGACAACGATAGACAGCTGCCTCTGATTGAGAACCACACCCGGCCAAACACACAGAAAAAGAAAACATAGAACACAAGACATAGAATGCCCATCCCAACTCACGCCTTGACCAACCAAAATAGAGACATAAAAAGGATCTCTAAGATCAGGGCGTGACAAGTGATCACTTTATTAATTCCACTTTAATAATTATGTTTACATATCTTGCACTACTCAACCCAGATGTATATACTGTATTCTATACCATCTATTGCATCTTATCTATGTCGGTCGGTCATGGCCCATCCATATATTTATATTTTCTTAATTCCATTTCTTTACCTAGACTTGTGTGTATTAGGTAGTTGTTGTGGAATTGTTAGATTACTCGTTAGATATTGCTATCGGAAATAGAAGCACAAGCATTTCGCCACACCCGCAATAACATCTGCTAAACACGTGTATGTGACCAATAACATCTGCTAAACACATGTATGTGACCAATAACATCTGCTAAACATGTGTATGTGACCAATAACATCTGCTAAACACATGTATGTGACCAATAACATCTGCAAATCACGTGTATGTGACCAATAACATCTGCTAAACACGTGTATGTGACCAATAACATCTGCTAATCACGTGTATGTGACCAGTAACATCTGCTAATCACGTGTATGTGACCAATAACATCTGCTAAACACGTGTATGTGACCAATAACATCTACTAAACACGTGTATGTGACCAATAACATCTGCTAAACACGTGTATGTGACCAATAACATCTGCTAATCACGTGTATGTGACCAATAACATCTGCTAATCACGTGTATGTGACCAATAATGTATGTGACCAACGTTTAGTCTCCCGGGTGGCGCAGTGGTCTAGGGCACTAGCTGCGCCACCAGAGTCTCTGGGTTCACGCCCAGGCTCTGTCGCAGCCGGCCGCAACCGGGAGGTCCGTGGGGCGACGCACAATTGGCATAGCGTCGTCCGGGTTAGGGAGGGATTGGCCGGTAGGGATATCCTTGTCTCAGTATGTAAAAAATGTAATAAAAATGTATGCACTCTACTGTAAGTCGCTCTGGATAAGAGCGTCTGCTAAATTACTAAAATGTAAATGTAATGTAAATGCAATAACATCTGCTATACACGTGTATGTGACCAATAACATCTGCTAAACATGTGTATGTGACCAATAACATCTGCTAAATATGTGTATGTGACCAATAACATCTGCTAACCATGTGTATGTCACCAATAACATCTGCTAACCATGTGTATGTTACCAATAACATCTGCTAAACACGTGTATGTGACCAATAAAATTTGATTTGATTAGTTACAAACAAACCTCATTGTATAAGATAGCACTCGCACTGCTAGCCTGAATGCTGCATGGTTAAACCAGACTGAATTTTGCACTCAATGGTGAGCACCACATTCAGCCAACGTTTAACCAGGCAACGTTCAACCAGGCAGCAGCACCATGCAGCCATTAATAAATTCTATTGATGCATTAGTTTGTATATCTATTACAATATTGGGTTGATAAATGGATCTAAATGATCCCATTCGTCATTCCAATAAGGGCCAAAGCCGTACACTTTTTCTTCGCATATCTTATTAATATTTTTCTAAACCTCAACTTCAAAAAATTCTCCTGCGACCCGCCTCACCCAATGTGGTGTGGATCTGTTTTTTCTAAAGTATTTTTATTTACCTCGGAACCGGAATCCCCTAACAGAAGCTAGCCAGCTCACTAGCTACTAGCTAGTAGTCAGCTAGTAGTCAGCTAACCACTGCTAGCGGTAATCAGCTAACCTTTAGCTCGGAAAGCTCTCGCCAGTTTGTACAACGCGACTCAAACCAGAGCATACTGGACCTACTTTCTCTCCATATATTCCCAGATTCCTACCGCAAGCTCTGAACCTTTTCACCTGGATCATCGCAGCTAGCTGGCTGCTATCCAAGCGACTACTCCTGGCTAACGTCTGTCCCGAAGCAAGCACCAATTAGCCTGGAGCTAGCCCATGCTAGGCCCATTCTCCCGGCTAGCTGAAGAGGCCCGTCAGCCACTCCTGGGCTACAATACCCGGACCCCTTCTACTGCCGGTACGGGGCACGGAACCCCGCCAATCCTTCACGACTGGACTACGAAGTAATCTGCTCGAGGGGGTACTCAACTGGCCCCTACATCGCAATGTCCCCTGAATGCCCATCTGCTAGCCTGCTAGCCGCAGCCCGCTAGCTGTCTAGAGCATATTGGATTGTTAGCTGAATAGATCCATTGGCCAATTTCTTGGTTCACTAAACCTATTTTGCCAATTGGACTTAGACCCCTCTGCTACCTGGAACCCTACTAATCCATCACGACTGGTCCATTGACGTCACCGCACGCGGAAGCTAAACTTTCCTCCATCGAGACGTCCCTCTAAGGTCCATCTGCTAGCTCGCTAGCCTTGGCCTGCTAGCTGTCCGAATCGCCGTGTCTCCAGCCAGCCCACCACTCACTAGACCCCTATTGATCACCCAGCTACGCATGCCTCTCCCTAATATCAATATGCCTTGTCCATTACTGTCCTGGTTAGTGATTATTGTCTTATTTCACTGTAGAGCCTCTAGCCCTGCTCAATATGCCTTAACCAACCATGTTGTTCCACCTCCCACATATGCGGTGACATTACCTGGTTTAAACGTCTCTAGAGACAATATCTATCTCATCATTACTCAATGCCTAGGTTTACCTCCAATGTACTCACATCCTACCATACCTTTGTCTGTACATTATGCCTTGAATCTTTTCTATCGCGCCCAGAAACCTGCTCCTTTTACTCTCTGTTCCGACCGAACTAGACAACCAGTTCTGATAGCTTTTAGCTGTACCCTTATCCTTATCCTCTGTTCCTCTGGTGACATAGAGGTTAATCCAGGCCCTGCAGTGCCTAGCTCCACTCCTACTCCACAGGTGCGCTCATTTGTTGACTACTGTAACCGTAAAAGCCTTGGTTTCATGCATGTTGACATAAGAAACTTCCTCCCTAAGTTTGTTTTATTCACTGCTTTAGCACACTCTGCCAACCCGGATGTCCTAGCCGTGTCTGAATCCTGGCTTAGTAAGACCACCAAAAACCATGACATTTCCATCCCTAAATATAACATTTTCCGACAAGATAGAACTGCCAAAGGGGCCAGTGTTGCAATCTACTGCAGAGATAGCCTGCAGAGTTCTGTCTTACTATCCAGGTCTGTACCAAAACAGTTCGAGCTTCTACTTTTAAAAATCCACCTTTCCAGAAACAAGTCTCTCACCATTGCCGCTTGTTATAGACCACCCTCTGCCCCCAGCTCTGCCCCAACCATTAATACTAGCCTGTTCAACCTCTCTTTTGTGTCTTCGGAGATTCCCAAAGATTGGAAAGGTGCCACGGTCATCCCCCTCTTCAAAGGGGAGAAACTCTAGACCCAAACTGCTACAGACCTATATCTATCCTACCCTGCCTTTCTAAGGTCTTCGAAAGCCAAGTTAACAAACAGATTACCGACCATTTCGAATCCCACCGTACCTTCTCCGCTATGCAATCTGGTTTCAGAGCTGGTCATGGGTGCACCTCAGCTACGCTCAAGGTCCTAAACAATATCATAACCGCCATCGATACGAGACATTACTGTGCAGCCGTATTCATTGACCTGGCCAAGGCATTTGACTCACCACATTCTTAACAGCAAACTCAACAGCCTTGGTTTCTCAAATGATTGCCTCGCCTGGTTCACCAACTACTTCTCTGATAGAGTTCAGTGTGTCAAATCGGAGGGCCTGTTGTCCGGACCTCTGGCAGTCTCTATGGGGGTGCCACAGGGTTCAATTCTCGGGCCGACTCTCTTCTCTGTATACATCAATGATGTTGCTCTTGCTGCAAGTGATTCTCTGATCCACCTCTACGCAGACGACACCATTCTGTATACCTCTGGCCCTTCATTGGACACTGTGTTAACTAACCTACAGACGAGCTTCAATGCCATACAACTCTCCTTCTGTGGCCTCCAACTGCTCTTAAATGCAAGTAAAACTAAATGCATGCTCTTCAACTGATCGCTGCCCGCACCTGCCCGCCCGTCAGCATCACTACTCTGGACGCTTCTGACTTAGAATATGTGGACAACTACAAATACCTAGGTGTCTGGTTAGACTGTAAACTCTCCTTCCAGACTCACATTAAAACCTCTTGAAGCTAGGGGGCAGAATTTTTATGTTTGGAAAAATAACGTTCCTATTGTAAGCTGCCTATTTCTCAGGTCCGGATGCTAGAATATGCATATAATTGACAGAGTAGGATAGACAACACTCTAAAGTTTCCAAAACTGTCAAAATATTGTCTGTGAGTATAACAGAACTGATTTTGCAGGCGAAAACCTGAGGAAATCCAACCCGGAAGTGCCTTTTATTTGGAAAAATCCCTGTTTCATTGCCTGCCTATCCTCCATTTAAAGGGGTATCAACCAGAATCCTTTTCCAATGGCTTCCACAGGTTGTGAACAGGCTTTAGACATAGTTTCAAGCTTTTATTTTGAAATATTAGCGCGATTTATCAAAATGCGTCAGGTGTCCTTTGATTGGTTCATGCGCGCAAGAGTTGTAGCTCGACATATTCTTTCTCTGTAGTATTGAATAGTTTACCGTCCGGTTTAAATATGATCGATTATGTATGTTAAAAACAACCTGAGCATTGATTATAAAAAACGTTTGACATGTTTCTACGAACATTACGGATACTTTTTGGAATTTTTGTCGGCCCTTCTGGACCGGCACAAGCCTGTGTTTTTCTGAACATAACGAGCAAACCAAATGGAGGTTTTTGGTTAAAAAAATAATCTTTATCGAACAAAAATAACATTTATTGTGTAACTGGGAGTCTCGTGAGTGCAAACATCCGAAGATCATCAAAGGTAAGTGATTAATTTTATTGTCTTTTCTGCCTTTCGTGACCAAGCTAATTTGCGGCTAGCTGTTCGTAATGTTTTGCCTAGTGATTGATAAACTCACAAAAGCTTGGATTGCTTTCGCTGTAAAGCATGTTTTCTAAATCTTACACGATAGGTGGATTAACAACAAGCTAAGCTGTGTTTTGGTATATTTCACTTGTGATTTCATGAAAATAAATATTTTTAGTATTTTATTTAAATTTGTCGCTCTGCAATTCAGCGGTTGTTTACGAAAATGATCCCGTAAAAGGGATCCGTGCGCCAAGAGCATCTCCAATCCAATTTCGCAACAAAGCCTCCTTCACTCATGCTGCAAAACATACCCTCATAAAACTGACCATCCTACCAATCCTCAACTTCGGCGATGTCATTTACAAAATAGCCTCCAACACTCTACTCAACAAATTGGATGCAGTCTATCACAGTGCCATCCGTTTTGTCCCCAAAGCCCCATATACTACCCACCACTGCGACCTGTATGCTCTCGTTGGCTGGCCCTTCGCTTCATACTCGTCGCCAAACCCACTGGCTCCAGGTCATCTACAAGTCTCTGCTAGGTAAAGCCCCGCCTTATCTCAGCTCACTGGTCACCATAGCAGCATCCACACATAGCACGCGCTCCAGCAGGATTATCTCACTGGTCACCCCCAAAGCCAATTCTTTCTTTGGTCACCTTTCCTTACAGTTCTCTGCTGCCAATGACTAGAACGATCTGCAAAAATCACTGAAACTGGAGACTCTTATCTCCCTCACTAGCTTTAAGCACTAGCTGTCAGAGCAGCTCACATATCACTGCACCTGTACACAGCCCATCTGTAAACATCCCATCCAACTACCTCATCCCCATACTGTATTTATTTATCTTGCTCCTTTGCACCCCAGTATCTCTACTTGCACATTCATCTTCTGCACATCCTACCATTCCAGTGTTTAATTGCTATATTGTAATTACTTCGCCACCATGGCCTATTTATTGCCTTACCTCCCTTATCCTACCTCAATTGCACACACTGTATATAGACTTTTTCTACTGTATTATTGACTGTATGTTTGTTTATTCCATGTGTAACTGTGTGTTGTTGTATGTGTCGAACTGCTTATCTTTATCTTGGCCAGGTCGCAGTTGCAAATGAGAACTTGTTCTCAACTAGCCTACCTGGTTAAATAAAGGTGAAATAAATAAATAAAATAAAGAGCCAAAGCCAGAAGGTTAAATTGAAACAAAATGCAGAAGCAGAAGAATTCACCAACAGGAGACCAGGCTATTGTGTCAGAATAAAAGGGCTTTGAAAATGGCCTCTAACTCTTCAGTGAGGGACCATAGATAGCAGAAAGGGATGTACTGTATATCATGTCAACAGACAGCAGCTCTACTGGATGCTAGGCTGGTTTATCCCAGTGCCATAGAGAAGGGAGGAGAGGAATTAAGAGTTTAATCCTAGTCTCCCTGAGGACGGGCCCTTTCTAAAGATACGGGGGAGGAAAGGAACAGCCTTCTCTCTCTGTCTCTCTCTCTCTGCTGGGATCCCCTCTTCTTCGTTGCAGCTGTCAATGTCATTAGGAGGACAGAGGGATGAAGGAGGGGGAAAAAGCCATTGAAGAGTGCATCCATCTGTCCGTCTGTCTGTCTGTCTGTCTATCTGTCTGTCTGCTCCCAGTGTGTTTTAAAGAGACGGACCCCTCACTGTGGAACTAATATCCCCCGAGAAATAAGGGGATTGAAAGGGAATAAGGGGATCTAAGGGGAATCAGGGGATCTAAGGGGAATCAGGGGATATAAGAGGAATAAGGGGATCTAGGGGGAATAAGGGGATCTAAGGGGAATAAGGGGATCTAATGGGAATAAGGGGATATAAGTGGAATAAGGGGATCTAGGGGGAATACGGGGATCTAAGGGGAATACGGGGATCTAAGGGGATTAAGTGATCTAAGTTGGGGATCAATGAGATGCAATTAATCTTGATTCAGTTTCTTAATTTTACAGCCACAACTGACAAGGACACTATTCAGTGGTGGAAAAAGTACCCAGTTGTCATACTAGAGTAAAAGTAAAGATACATTCAAAGAAAATGACTCAAGTAAAAGTAAAAGTCACCCAGTAAAATTCTACTTCAGTAAAAGTCTAAAATGATTTGGTTTAAAATATGCTTATGAATAAAAAGTAAACGTAATTGCTAAAATATACTTAAGTATCAAAACTAAAAGTATAAATCATTTCAAATTCCTTATAAACCAGACAGCACCATTTTCTTGTTTTTATTTATTTACAGATAGCCAGGGGGACACTCCAACATTCAGACATACAGTACCAGTCAAACGCTTGGACACACCTTCTCATTCAAGGGTTTTTCTTTCTTTTTACTATTAGCTACATTGTAGAATAATAGTGGAGACATCAAAAATATGTAACCCAGTCACCAAAAAAGTGTTAAACAAATCAAAATATGTTAAAGATTCTTCAAAGTAGCCACCCTTTTCCTTGATGACAGCTTTGCATACTCTTAGCATTATCTCAACCAGCTTCATGAGGAATGCTTTTGCAACACTCTTGAAGGAGTTCCCACATATGCTGAGCACTTGTTAGCTGCTTTTTCTTCACTCTGTGGTCCAAACCATCTCAATTGGGTTGAGGTCGGGTGATTGTGGAGGCCAGGTCATCTGACGCAGCACTCCATCACTCTCCTTGGTCAAATAGCCCTTACACAGCTGGGAGGGGTGTTTGGGGTCATTGTCCTATTGAAAAACAAATGATAGTTCTACTAAGCGCAAACCAGATGGGATGGCGTATTACTGCAGAATGCTGTGGTAGTCATGCTGGTTAAGTGTTCCTTGAATTCTAAATGAATCACCAACAAGGTCACCACCAAAGCACCCTTACACCATCACACCTCCTCCTCCATGCTTCACGGTGGAAACTACACATGCAGAGATCATCCGTTCACCTACTCTGTGTCTCACAAAGACACAGCGATAGGGATATCTTCTGTATACCACCCCTACCTTGTCACAACACAACTGATTGGCTCAAATGCATTAAGAAGGAAAGAAATTACACAAATTAACTTTTAACAAGGGACACCTGTTAATTGGAATGCATTCCAGGTGACTACCTCATGAAGCTGGTTGAGAGAATGCCAAGAGTGTGAAAAGATATCATCAAGGCAAAGGGTGGCTACTTTGAAGAATCTCAAATATAAAATATATTTGGATTTGTTTAACACTTTTTTGGATACTACATGATCCCGTATGTGTTATTTCATAGTTTTGATGTCTTCACTATTATTCTACAATGTAGAAAAACCCACACTTTTGACTGGTACTGTAATTTACAAACGAAGCATGCATGTTTAGTTAGCCAGATCAGAGGCAGTAGGGATGACCAGGGATGTTCTGTTGATAAGTACGTGAACCTGAACATTTTCCAACATTTCCAAAATGTAATGAGTACTTTTGGGTGTCAAGGAAAATGTATGGAGTAAAAAGTACATTATTTTCTTAAGGAATGTAGTGAAGTAAAATAAAAAGTAGTTACAAATATAAATAGTAAAGTGAAGTACAGATACCCCCCCAAAAAACGAGTTAAGTAGTACATTCAAGTATTCTTACTTAAGTACTTTACACCACTGACACTATAATTTGAAAAAACTGTATTCATTTGTTCAAAAATGTTGATAAAATATATGACAGGGAAACTCAGGCATTGACAAGCATGACTAAGCAAGGGCCCATTGACAAGCATTAGAATGGCATGTCAACGTGTCATGGTTGAGTATATAAGTACTACGTATAGATCAAATAGATTTTGGGTTCTATCAATGTCATTGTATGCATAATTTCCAATCCTCCATATCTATTTTATTTTATTTTTTTTATGTATTTTTATTTTCCTTTATTATTTTCCATTAACCCTACCTCCCCTCCCCTAATTGGAGTAAATAAATGCACAACAACACTTAGGAATCTACTTTAGGAATCTACTTTAGGCTTACACGTACTATATACATTTTACTGCCACGGTACACGGTACAGTCTGCATTAGTTATCTCTTAATTTTTTTTACACCATTTTGTTTTATCTCACCCTTCAGCTACCCTCAACACTTCCCATCTACAGTATCTCTGAACACCATCCAGTCTTGACTTCTACTTGACAAATATTTTTCAACTGAGCTGTGATGTTTCACAAAAGTTTTGAACCTTTCTATTCTCATAGTTTCCACAGATTCTAAATGAAAGCTCAACACCTTTAGTAAAAGTACAGTACTATTACATTATTGATCGACTGACCATGGCTTTTCGAGTCACCCAGCAGTGCTAGGTGATCTATCCTGGTCCAGTTGATAACAGGTTCAATACCAATGGGTGGTAATACAGTGCAATGACACCATGGTGGGACAGTAACAGACTGGCCAAGCGGAAGAGATCTGAATACTAACAGCTCTTTTGTGAAAGTGTGAAAGAGCCATGCATTCCATAGGCAGGTCAGACAAGGTCAGTAGTGCTACAGGCATGAATCAGTATAGAACCAACTGACTTGTACAAATCAAACGAATTTAGTAGATGTTGGCTACGTCCCAATATCCATACTATAAAAGCACCTAAAATGCACGCATAATACATTGCTTCGCACTGAGTGGTTTGCTAGTGTGGATTTTAAAATGTAGCACAATCATCTCTAGGTCAACCTACACAGCGGAAGTCAGTCCCTATTAAGAATATGTAGTTTTAGACATATCTACAGTATGTCCATTGTAAAAACTAGACTGATAGAAATGTATATCAGCAAATTGAGTAATATTGACACTATCATGTAAACAAACCACTGTCAGACAGCTAATTCATAACAACAGAATAATCTGTCCTCTAACTGTGATCAGACAGCATAATCTGTGTTTGAATTACAGCAGGAGAATACGTATACAAGAACATAATAAGGCCTTCATCAATCATTCACTTTTTGGCAGGAGAGAAAGAGATACAGAGATACAGAGAGATACAGAAACAGAGCGAGAGAGAGGGAGGCGGGGGGGGGGGGGGGGGGCAAGGTGCTGACTGGTGAGAGCATAACTGTTAATTGTAACATTGTGCTTTGGCAATATGCATCAACACGTCATGCTAATAAAGCTAATTGAAATTGACTTAATTAACTTTTTTGGCAGGCCTCCAAAGATGGAGAGAGAGAGTGAGTGGGATGGAGAGAGTGAGAGAGAGAGCGGGGGCGAGAGAGAAAGACAAAGAGAGAGAGACAGAGAGAGAGAAGAGGGGGCGAGGAGGGACAGAGAGAGATAGAAAGAGAGAGACAGAGCGAGAGACTGAGACAGACAGAGAGCGAGAGAGAGAGAGGGGGTGACAGGGCCAAGGTGCTGGCTGGGGGCCACCCCTAGATACATTGTTGAGACTCACTACACCTGCACTTCTTTATGAGACACAGAGGGGACGGCAACAACAGAGCCTCTTCACAGATCTCGCTCCTTTCACAGCTGTAGAGGACTGTGCTGTAGGTGGTCCCTTTCCCCACACACACCTGCTTGTCTGTGGATAACTGGTCCTTCGCCACACTGTGCTGAGCAGAGCAGCTGCAGAACAATAACAGGGCTGATACTTAGAGCTGGGCCTGACACCATTTAACACCCTTGTTTTAACAGCATCGCTGCATGAAAGGTATTTGTGTGGTTTTGCCCTTGCAGGCAGGTGTTGTCGTGCACCCATAGGCTGTAGCCTTGAGGAGTTAGGCCAAAGCCTCTTCATCGGTGTTGGGGCTGAATGATGCAGAGAGAAGTATTTTTGGCTGCTGGGTTGATCAATGAACCAGTCAAGATATTGATTCACTTCATCTCCAGCTCTCTCACTCACTTCAACACATTTCTACCTCTCCTCTGCTGTTCTCTTTACTCTCTTAACTTCCTAAAGGTGGAGATAACACTGAAATGTCCAGGTTTGGTTAGTGTTAGTAATTGTTGGTGGATGTCATCATGTGGTTGACTGTGGTGTTACGGGGGTTGGAGGGGAGAGGGTTCAGGCCAGGGCCATCTGTTTTCCTATGTGGTTGCATGGAGGCTTGTGTTGGTCCAGGCCCTGTGGATTTTATCCACACCCATCAGGAGCTGGAAGTGAGTTCTACTGTCAGCAGATCTCGTGGGTGGACGGAGTCATTCCCTGTCATCCTGGAATGACAACTCCGAGGCCTGGAAAGACTGGGTGAGCCTTCTAGTCACCACCTCTCCTCCCCTCTGTCAACCTTTAGTCATATAAGGGCTCAGGGATGCCATTAAGCTGATTGTGTGAATTCTAGGGATATGTTTCTTTGCCCTGCTACTCCAATAGATGATAATTTTTTTCCTTCTCGTTATTTATAATTTAAGCTTTATTTAACTAGGCAAGTCAGTTAAGAACATATTCTTATTTGCAATGACAGCCTACCCCGGCCAAACCCGGACGACGCTGGGCAAATTGTGAGCCGCACTATGGGACTCCCAATCACGCCCGGATGTGATACAGTCTGGAATCGAACCATGGACTGTAGTGACACCTCTTGCACTGAGATACAGTACCTTAGACCGCTGCGCCCCTCGGGAACCTGTTTATGAAGTTTATGAAAAATTGAGTGACGTCGGATAGGACACACCTGCTTGTTACTCTACCCTCGTCCCCCCTTTGGAAAGTCAGATCATGACTATACTCCTGCTTCCTGTTTACAATCAGAAGCTCAAACAGGAAGTACCCGGCCGTGATGCGCTCGGTTGAGAAATGGTTCTCTGTTTCGGAGGCTACGCTAAAAGACTGCTTTGCTAACTCTGACGCCGCCAATAGCATCGATGAGCTAACTACCTCCGCCACCTCCGTCATTTTACTTCTACTTGAGTAAAATGTCATTAAAGTAACAGTATTTTTACTTGTGTAGAATATTTCCGTACTCTTTCCACCCTTGGTGAGTGAGTGAGTGAGTGAGTGAGTGAGTGAGTGAGTGAGTGAGTGAGTGAGTGAGTGAGTGAGTGAGTGAAAGATTGTGAATGGGTGAGTGAATGAATGTCAGTATGTCCTAAGGACAAGTAACAAGTGACAGAGGGGTGAATGAGGGATTGGCAACTTCCTTGTTTATGCCTTTTATTTTGCATTGTGTGTGTGTTGTCCATTTGTCTCAGCAGATCAAGTGTCCCAGCCCAGGCAGTGGGACTGCTTTGTTCATCACCAAGCCTCCTTATATGGGCTAGAGCAGGAAGTGCAGCAGAGCCTCGGCCCTAACCAAGCTCTACTAACCCTGTCCCCTGTATTTACATAGACTCTGGCTGCCTCCAAAATGACACCCTATTGCCAATGGGCCCTGGTCAATAGGAGTGCACTAAATAGGGAATAGGGTGCCATTTGGGACACAGACTCTGTGTGGAGTAGACAGGCACCACTGTGGAAAACCTACCAGGGCTCCTGGGATATAGTTCAAAGTCTTTACTTACTTCTACTGGCAAACAGCAGCCATCTTGATTTATCGTGTCATCTGTGCTGAGACTAACTGAATCAGTACAGTAAGTCAGGCAGCAGCAGTCAAACACAGGGCTGTCTTCTTGGTAAGCAACTCCAGTGTAGATTTGGCCTTGTGTTTTTGGTTATTGTCCTGCTGAAGGGTAAATGAATCTCCCAGTGTCTGGTGGAACACAGACTGAACCAGGTCCTCCTCCAGGCCTATTTTCCGCTAAGCCTCTGCTTAGCTCCATTCAGTTTCATTTTTATCCTGAAAGACTCCCCAGTCCTTAACGATTACAAGCATAACCATAACATGATTCGGCCACCACTATGCTTGAAAATATGGAGAGTGGTACTCAGTAATGTGTTGTTTTGGATTTGCCCCCTACATGTTTTGCAGTATTACTTTGGTGCCTTGTTGCAAACAGGATGCATGTTCTGGAATAGTTTTATTCTGTAAAGGCTTCCTTTTTACTCTGTCAATTAGATTAGTATTGTGGAGTAACTGCAATGTCGTTGATAAATCCTCAGTTTTCTCCTATCACAGTCATTAAACTCTGTAATTGTTTTAAAGCCACCATTGGCCTCATGGTGAAATCCCTGAGTGGGTTCCCTCCTCTCCGGCAACTGAGTTAGGAAGGATGCCTGTATCTTTGTAGTGACTGGGTAAAAAAATTGCAATTAGTAACTTCAGCATTCTCAAAGGGATATGAAGGGTCTGCTTTTTTTTTACCCATCTACCAATAGGCGCCCTTCTTTTCCGAGGCATTGGAAAACCTCCCTGGTCTTTAAGGTTGAATCTGTGGTTGAAATTCACTGCTCGACTGAGGGACCTTACAGATAATTATATGTGTAGGGTACAGGGATGAGTAAAAAAATCATGTTAAACACGATTATTGCACACAGAGTCCATGCAACTTATTATGTGACTTGTTAATTAAGCGCAATTTTACTCCTGAACTTATTTATGCTTTCCATAAGAAAGGGTTTGAATACTTATTGACTCAAGACATTTCAGCTTTTCATTTTTAATACATTTGTACAAATTTCAAAAAAACATAATTCCACTTTGACATTATGGGGTATTGGGTGCAGGCCAGTGACAAAACAAATTTCTGTTTCATTAACTTTATATTCAGGCTGCAACATAGCATAATGTTGAAAAAGTCAAGGGGTGTGAATACTTTCTGAAGGTAATCTATGTGTTACGATTTGCCCCTTAAAGTTTTTCTCATAACCTGGGTGTTATTGTGAGAAAAGTGTTTTTAGAACAATTTCTAAATAAAAAAATGTGTTTTCAAACTATGCTTCCCCATAAAACCATGCCTCCACTCTTTCTAGCATTGTAGGTATCACATGGTCTAGACAGCAGCTGCTTCGCTCAGATTTCACTCAGGTTTTTATAAAGTCAATATGGTTTGTATCTAGCATTTATTTAGTAGCCATATCAAATATTAGAACCTGTCACAAATCCATGGAAGTTGTGTTAGAGTCACTGGCAGTTTGGACGTCATGCTCGCTTGGAGTTGGAGACCTATGGACACCATACTCCTGGGCCCGAGGCCTGTTAATCTGAATATGAAGGTTAATCCGACTGGGAAAGGAAATTACTTTTTCTCTTCAGATTTGGCCATGTGACCAGTTGAGTAAACATGTTTTCAGAGGAGAGGTTGTGGGAACAGTGCCCTTGTTCAGACCAGCAGCAACACTGGAGGAGCCAGCAGTCTACCCTAGCGCAGTGCCTTTTAAAGGCTTGCAGACATCACACCGAATGTGGAGCTAGCGGTTTGTCTTCCGATTGTTCAGCAAGCTGTATTTTAGAGCTTGTACACATCACACCCATCTTCTTCTGCCAATCGTTCAGCGCGCTGTGTTTTAGGGACCACCCGCTGTAGACGTCTGACATTTTTCAGGTGTTTCTAAATGTAAAATCAGTGCGCAATCGGTTTGCAAATTATGTTCAGGTGCTACTCACTGGGCACAGATGTCAATTCAACGTCTTTTCCACGTTGGTTCAATGTAATTTCATTGAAATTATGTGGAAACAACGTTGATTCAACCAGTGTGTGCCTAGTGAGTAAGTACTCTCGGCCATTAGTGTATGTGGCCCTTAGGGACCACCGATGTAGATGTCTGACTGCCGACATGTTCACATGATTCTAAATCGGTGAACACTCTGTTCGCAAATTAGTTCAAAGGTGCTAAGTTCTCTCGGCCAGTCAATGCTATTGGTGTGTTTGACCCCTTATTAATCCCTGTGTCAATATAAGTAACATAACAAAAAAATCCCCATCAAAATCTGTCAGTCTAAATGAGAGATTCTATATCAGGTGTTTTGCATGTGTTGCGTCTCAATGCACCACATCTGCCTATGTCAGCTTTCTGCATCTGCGGTGGAAGGTGGCCGAGCTACAGCAGTGTTTGTCAGTCCACAAGACATCCCGAAAATCGGTCTTCTCGAGAAAAAGTCTGTAGTGTCCGAATGACCCCCACAAGTGTCACGGGACTCATCTGAAGGTAACCAATACAAACGAATGGAAGTATGGTGGTTGTTTTGTGCCAATGAAAATAAGGGGTTAAAAATTTCTCCAAAAAAAAGAAATATTTCCTGAGCTTTCTTATATATCCTAGATATAGGACGGACACTTCAAAACCTAATTCCTTATTGTTTATTTTTTTACTGTCTTTTTTGTCATTTATGAATGTGTTATTCAATGTGTTTTAATTGGCCAAATTCAATACTTTATCGTTTTTTTATGTAATCTAAGGGGTCCTTAAATTACTAAACAAATAGATAAATTATCCATGGTATGGCCATCTTAAAACCCTTCCATGTTAGCTTAGAGGTTAAATTAACTTATATCTACAGAACTCTACAGTGTTGTAGGATTCATATTCTGTTTAATTTAAAATAGTTTTTTAACTAAATGTAATTCTTATTGTATTCATTCACAGTTCTGCATATAGACAATTAGTATTCCATTTAATGTAATATGTGTATTGCAATACTATTTGTAACTATATACAGTGGCTTGCAAAAGTATTCTCCCCCTTGGCATTTTTCCTATTTTGTTGCCTTACAACCTGGAATTTGTGGGTTTGTATCATTTGATATACGCAACATGCCTACCACTTTGAAGATGCATAATATATTTTGTGAGACAAACAAGAAACAAGACAAAAAAACGGAAAACATGAGCGTGCATAACTATCCCCCCCCCCCCACCAAAAAATCAACAGTTACAGCTGCAAGTCTCTTGGAGTATGTCTCTATAAACTTGGCATATCCAGCCACTGGGACAAATCTTTGCTAGGTAAAGCCCCGCCTTCTCACAATTCACTGGTCACCATAGCAGCACCCACCCATAGCACGCCCTCCAGCAGGTATATTTCACTGGTCACCCCCAAAACCAACTCTTCTTTTGGCCCCCTTTCCTTCCAGTTCTCTGCTGCCAATGACTGGAACGAATTGCAAAAATCACTGAAGCTGGAGAATTATATCTCCCTCACTAACTTTAAGCATCAGCTGTCAGAGCAGCTTACCGATCATTGCACCAGTACACAGCCCATCTGTAAATAGTCCACCCAACTACCTCATCCCCATATTGTAATATTTTTTTTGCTCCTTTGCACCCCAGTATCTCTACTTGCACATTCATCTTCTGCACATCTATCACTCCAGTGTTTAATTGTTAAATTGTAATTATTTCACCACTATGGCCTATTTATTGCCTTACCTCCCTAATCTCACTACATTTGCACACAATGTATATAGACTTTTTCTATTGTGTTACTGACTGTACGTTTGTTTATCCCATGTGTAACTCTGTGTTGTTTGTGTCGCACTGCTTTGCTCTATCTTGGCCAGGTTGCAGTTGTAAATGAGAACTTGTTCTCAACTGGCCTACCTGGTTAAATAAAGGTGAAATAAAACTAGTTTTTTTTTTTAATTAGGTGCTTCATAGCAAAGGCGGTGAATACATATTCACGTATCACTTTTCCATTTATTTATTTTTTGAAACAAGTAATTTTTTAAATTTCACTTCACCAATTTGGACTATTTTGTGTATGTCCATTACATGAAATCCCCCAAAAAATCATTTTAGATTACAGGTTGTAATGCAACATAATAGGAAAAATGCCAAGGGGGATGAATACTTTCGCAGCAACAGATCCTGATCCTTATGTAGCACAAAATGCGCAAAGCTATTTTTCCAAGTTTCCCAGAGACAATATAGGCTAACGTGATTAAAGGCTAAAACAGACTCATTTTTATTGGTGCAGCACTAATGGGAACTTAAAGGTAACAGGATGGTGGTTCTGGTTTTCAGTAGCAGCACATTTGAGAGGCTTTTAGGGTTTTAATTATCACACACTGGTCCCAGACCAGTGTAGCCTGAGCTAATAAAAATGATGTATGCTTTTCTGTTGAGGTGTGTGTGTGTGTGTGTGTGTGTGTGTGTGTGTGTGTGTGTGTGTGTGTGTGTGTGTGTGTGTGTGTGTGTGTGTGTGTGTGTGTGTGTGTGTGTGTGTGTGTGTGTGTGTGTGTGTGTGTGTGTGTGTGTGTGTGTGTGTGTGTGTGTGTGTGTGTGTGTGTGTGCCTGTTCTCAGGAAACTCACATCCATCCAACAACCCGGTCCATTTAGGCTCTTGACAAAACACTACAGGACTCACTGAGTAATCTGATTGGTTGAGAATGACTGCTGCCAAGGACAACTTTAGACTGAAGGACTAGTGTGAATGGACTGGTTTTCTGTATTACGGTAAGGCCTTAACCTTTGTGGCCTCGCTTTTTCTGTGAGAGGAATCAGTTTCTCTCACTATTTAGTTTTCCTGATGCAAAACCATTAGCAGTTCTGGCATGTCTTTATTGATAACACATGGGCACAGAATGCTAATATTGATGTGGAACGTACAATTGTTAAACCAGTAGTGGCTGTCGAACAGCCTAGTCTTTTGTAAACTATTCATGTAATCTACTTATGTAAACTATTTATGTAAACGACTCATGTAAATTATGTATGCACACTATTTATGTCAGCTATTTATGTAAACCACTTATGTTGATTATATATATGAACTACTTATGTAAACTACTTATGGAAACTATTAGTGTAAACTAATTATGTAAACTATTTATGTCATCTATTTATGTAAACTAACAAAAAAATCCACAAATTCTAAGTGAGGCAGTCTTAGTTGATCTTTCTCTTGGGTAGGCCTAGAGCAGTTTTATCCAGCCCCCAAATTCTCTGTCTCATGTAACAACCCACTGGGCACAGCACACACTGTTTGAATCCACATTGTTTGCACATCATTTCAATGAAATTACATTAAACCAACGTGGAATAGACGTTGAAATGTGCCCAGTGGAAATGCAAACTGAGTAAAATTTTATTTGGCCACTCATTCTCCTATACGCTGTGTGACTCCAGTCTTTTAGAATGTGGGTTTACAGTTTTGATTTTCCTGTTTTAATCCCATGGTGTGACTCACCTGAAAAGGAGGCCTCGTCACACACACAGACAAGGGGAGAAGAGTTCACCACACATTTAACTCTGCGAAATCGAGTGGAACTCATGTCTCAGCATCATCACAGTCTCTCCCATTCATCCTCTCTGTCTTGAGGTACCATTATTGAGTTACCTTGTTTGTGATATAATAGAGTTCCTGAATTAAACTCTAATTGTCTAAAATACATAATAACATGTTACATAATGGCGTCATACCTTAAAACAAAGCCACGGCTTCAGCACTTTAAAAGGACTCTTGTTCACTAGAGACTCAAGGCATGTGTCCGGGAACAATTCATTCATATTGAAAAGGTGAAAGGAGAATGCTGGGATGTTAGTCTGTCCTATGAGGAGCTACAACCACCAAATCTACAGACAATAAGACACTGGAGATAAGACACTGGAGCCAAACAGACAGACAGACAGACAGACAGACAGACAGACAGACAGACAGACAGACAGACAGACAGACAGACAGACATAGATAGATAGATAGATGGGATAGAGAGAGAAAGAGAGAGAGACAGACAGACAGACAGACAGACAGACAGACAGACAGACAGACAGGGATAATCAGACCTGTGTATGCCTGCTTTTGTGTGTGTATGCATGTTGCATGCAGACAGATGGACGGTAACAAGTACTGTCGTCAGTGGTGTGCGTCAGTGAAGGGTCACTGCTGCCAGACAGACATTAGGGGCCAAGGCACCAAGAGCAGAGCAGCTCTTTACAATGTCAACACACCTTGACCAATGCTGACACAACCATGGTGTCTATAGATTATGCAGCTCAGACCATGCAAAAGCATATGCATATGCTATGACTTGCTTGGGGATCCATTTCTCAGGACCTTTCTCAATATGCGTTATTTAATAATACAGTGATCTTTCATAATCAAGCAGTAACTGAAAGTGGAATTGTATTGTCATGAATATTATATTGATTCAATATGAGTTTCATTTTACTGATGGGCCTTTTGTGATAAACAATCAGATTGGACTGTAGGCGGTTGGGGTAGTGGTGGGGGATGGGGTGGTTGTGTTGTTGGTGGTGGTGGTTGGGGTGGTGGTTGGGGTTGTAGTGGTGCTAGTGCTGGTGTTTGGGGTGGTGCTAGTAGCGATTGTCTGGGTGGTGTGTTGGTGATTGGGTGGTTGAGGTAGTGGTGGTGGTGGATGTGGTTGGGGTGATGGTGATGGTGGTAGTGGTTAAGGTGGTGGTGGTGGTTGGAGTGGTGGTGGATGGGGTGGTAGTGTTTGGGGTGGTGGTAGTGGTGGTTGGGGTGGTGGTGGTAGTGGTGGTGGATGGGGTGGTAGTGTTTGGGGTGGTGGTAGTGGTGGTTGGGGTGGTGGTGGTAGGGGTTGAGGTGGTGGTGGTGCTGATGGTGGTGGTTGGGGTGATTGAGGTGGTGGGGTTTGGGTGGTGGTTGTGGTGGTGCTGGTGTTTGGGATGGTGGTTGAGGTGGTGCTGAGGGTTGGGGGTTGAGGTGGTGGTGGTTGGGGTGGTGGTGGTTTGGGTGGTGATTGGGTTGGGGGCTGGTAAAGGTGTTTGAGGTGGTTGAGGTTGAGGTGGTGCTGGTAGTTGGGGGGGGGGGTGGAGGTGGTGGTGGTTGGGGTTGGGGTGGTGGTGGTTTGGGTGGTGATTGGGGTGTTGGTTGAGGTGGTGCTGGTAGTTGGGGGATGGAGGTGGTGGTGGTTGGGGTTGGGGTGGTGGTGGTTTGGGTGGTGATTGGGGTGGTGGTTGAGGTGGTGCTGGAGTTTGGGGTGGGGGTGGTTGAGGTGGTGCTGGTAGTTGGGGATGGAGGTGGAGGTGGTGATTGGTGATTGGGGTGGTGGTTGAGGTGGTGCTGGTGTTTGGGGTGGTAATTGGGGTGGTGCTGATAATGGTGATTGTGGTGGTAGTTAGGGTGGTTGAGGTGGTGGTGGTGATGGTTGGGGTGATTGTGGTGGTTTAGGTGGTGGTGTTTGGGGTGGGGGTTGGGGTGGTTGGGGTGGTTGAGGTGGTGGTGGTGTATGGGGTGGTGCTTAGGGTGGTTGGGGTGGTTGAGGTGGTGGCGGCGGTTGGTGGTAGACTGAGGTGGTTAGAGTGGTGGTGGTGGTGTACTGTGGTGGTGGTAGACTGAGGTGGTTAGAGGGGTGGTGGTGTACTGTGGTGGTGGTAGACTGAGGTGGTTAGATGGTGGTGGTGTACTGTGGTGGTGGTAGACTGAGGTGGTTAGAGTGGTGGTGGTGTACTGTGGTGGTGGTGTACTGTGGTGGTGGTGTACTGTGGTGGTGGTAGACTGTGGTGGTGGTGTACTGTGGTGGTGGTGTACTGTGGAGGTGGTAGACTGTGGTGGTGGTAGACTGTGGTGGTGGTGTACTGTGGTGGTGGTAGACTGTGGTGGTGGTAGACTGTGGTGGTGGTGTACTGTGGTGGTGGTGTACTGTGGTGGTGGTAGACTGTGGTGGTGGTAGACTGTGGTGGTGGTGTACTGTGGTGGTGGTAGACTGTGGTGGTGGTGTACTGTGGTGGTGGTAGACTGTGGTGGTGGTAGACTGTGGTGGTGGTGTACTGTGGTGGTGGTGTACTGTGGTGGTGGTAGACTGTGGTGGTGGTAGACTGTGGTGGTGGTGTACTGTGGTGGTGGTAGACTGTGGTGGTGGTGTACTGTGGTGGTGGTGGTGTACTGTGGTGGTGGTGAACTGTGGTGGTGGTAGACTATGGTGGTGGTAGACTGTGGTGGTGGTGTACTGTGGTGGTGGTAGACTGGGGAGAGAGAAAATTAGAGCTTGTTTCTTCGTGCGCAGCGGCGGTCGGTAATTCTATCTCGGCCAGCCAGTTAAATTCACACAGCAGGGCGGGTGTCCTGGGGGTTTCTGGGTAATTGCTGGCGATTCATGAAGGGCAAATGGAATGTTTACACTACCCTGGGGTCACTAGCATCATGAGAGAGCAGTGCAAACACATACACGTGTCAGCGTCAATAGAGCCACTTTCTCTCCAAAAGCTCAAGAAAATTTGCAAATGTGGCCCACTGTTTTTGTTGTCCGTCTTTGAAAGCTAATTAGCCTTTCACCGTATCCCATTTAAGACCTTCAGTACATTTCCACATTTGAAAGGCTTGGAGAGGCTTTCATAGCTGCTGAGTGGGCCTACTGTATATGAAACGGTGTCATGTTAACAGCAAAGAAGAATCAATTTAGCTAGTATGTCTGCCTGGCTAGGCTGTTAATCATGTAAATGACCAGGATCAACTAATCAACATCCTGGTCATAAGATGAGAGCTCCTGTTTTTTAATCAACTTTACAATTCAGGTTTGGAATGTTATGACCCCAGGAAGTTTAGTTGTCATCAATGGCGTCAGCTAATGGGGATCCTAATAAAATATAATAAAACATTATATACCTGATAACTAACTGTTATTGCTGTTGTTTTGTCACGTTCCTTCCCAGCATGCCCTGTGGCTGTTAACCTTTGACCCCTGATGACACCCCAGGCTCTGGGTTCAGTCTGTGGTGAACTGTGGGTCTCTGAGGTGAAGGCACACCTCTCTGCTCTTGCTCCCGGGTCTCCCGGGTGGCGCAGTGGTCTAGGGCACTGCATCGCAGTGCTAGCTGCGCCACCAGAGTCTCTGGGTTCACGCCCAGGCTCTGTCGCAGCCGGCCGCAACCGGGAGGTCCGTGGGGCGACGCACAATTGGCATAGCGTTGTCCGGGTTAGGGGTTAGGGAGGGATTGGCTGGTAGGGATATCCTTGTCTCAGTATGTAAAAAAAAAAAAAAATGTTATAAAATGTATGCACTCTACTGTAAGTCGCTCTGGATAAGAGCGTCTGCTAAATGACTAAAATGTAAAAAAAAAAATGTCAAATGCTCCCTGGCTGGAAACTACCCAGACACCCCTAGGGCATGTTGGAGACAAACTACCCGCCACGACAAAACCAATACTGGGTTCGTAGCCCAAGCCATACCTCAATGCGGAAACCACAAGCCCTAGACCTACCCATCAGAGAGACTGTTGAGGCTTGTGGGAAACACAGTAATGTCATTGTTGTGTGACTTTTGTTTTGTTGAGTTTAGGGGGGATGTTATTTGTGTGAGTAATGGTAAATGTTGGGACACAAAATAAATACTGTATGCAGTGTCTTCAGAAAGTATTCATACCCCTTGACGTAATCCACATTTTGTTGTGTTACAGCCTGAATTCAAATTGAATATTGAATTTTTTTGAATATTGAATTTTTCTTGTTTTTGTAGTCCACCTTTGGCCAATTCAATTGTTTGGACAGGAGTTAGAAAGAAATACACGTCTAAATATGGTCCAACAGTTGACAGTGCATGTCAGAGCATGAAGTCCAAGGAACTGTCCGTAGATCTCTGGGGAAGGGTATAAAACAATTTATAGAGTCTCCATCATTACGATATTGAAAAAATATGAAACTACGAAGACTCTGCCTAGAGCTGGCTGTCCAACCAAACTGAGCAACCGGGCAAGAAGGACCTTGGTCAGGGAGGTCACCAAGAATCCTATGACCACTTTGACAGAACTAAGGATTTCCTTGGCTGAGATGGGAGAACCTGCCAGAAGGACAACAGTCTTTACAGCACATCACCAATCTGGGATTTATGGGAGAGTGGCCAGATGGAAGCCGCTCCTGAGAAAAAGGCACGTGACAGCACGACTGGAGTTTGCAAAAGGGCACGTGAAAGATTCTGAGATGATTAGGCAAAAGATTCTGTGGTCTGATGAGACAAAAACTGAACTCTTTGGCCTGAATGCAAAGTGCTATATCTGGAGAAAACCAGGCACAGCTCATCACGTTGTCTAACACCATCCCTACCGTGAAACATGGTGGTGGCAGCATTATGCTATGGGGATGCTTTTCAGCAGCATGGACTGGGAGAATGGTAAGGATAGAGGGAACAATGAATGGGGCCAAATACAGGCAAATCCTTAATGAGAACCTGCTTCAGAGTGCAAATGACCTTAGACTGGGGCAAAGATTTACGTTCCAGCAGGACAAGGACCCCAAGCATACAGCCAAAGAAACACTGGAATGGCTTCAGAACAAGACTGTGAAAGTCCTTGAGTGGCCCAGCCAAAACCCAGAATTGAATCCCATTAAAAATCTGTGGAAATACTTTAAAACTGCTGTTCACCCCTACTTCATATCTAACTTAACAGAGCTTGAGAAAATCTGCAAGGAAAAATGGGAGAAAATACCCAAATACAGATCTGCAAAGCTGATACAGACATACCTAAGACAACTCAAAGCTGTAATCACTTCCAAAGGTGTTTCTACAAAGTATTGACTATTTACTTAAACTAGATATTTCTGTATTTAATTTTCAATCAATTTTCTAAATAAAATACAATTATGGGGTATTGTGTGTAGATGGGTGAGACAACATATAAAATGAATCCATGAATTCAGGCTGTAACACAACAAAATGTGGAATAAGTCAAGTTGTAAGGGCTGTCGTTCTCCTCATCCTCGGACGAGGAGAGGAGAGAAGGATCAGGGGACCAATACGCAGCATTAGGGAAATAAGCCATCTCTTTATTTTAAACGACGGCAACACGAAAACAAAACACTTACAAAATTACAAAACAAGAAAACGACGTAGACGAAAACCTGAACATGAACTTACATAACTAACGTAAAACTCACGGACAGGAACAGACTACATCAAAACGAAACGAACAGCCAAACAGTCCCGTATGTTATAGACATGAACGAAACAGGAGACAATCACCCACAAACAAACAGTGAGAACACCCTACCTAAATATGACTCTCAATTAGAGGAAAACGCAAAACACCTGCCTCTAATTAAGAGCCATACCAGGCAACCCAAAACCAACATAGAAACAGAAAACATAGACTGCCCACCCAAAACTCACGCCCTGACCATATACACATACAAAAACAACATAAAACAGGTCAGGAACGTTACAGAACCCCCCCCTCAAGGTGCGAACGCCGGGCGCACCAGCACAAAGTCCAGGGGAGGGTCTGGGTGGGCAGTTGACGACGGTGGTGGCTCAGGCTCTGGACGCTGTCCCCACACCACCATAGTCACTCCCCGCTTCTGTCTTCCCCTCCCAATGACCACCCTCAAACTAACATCCCCTAAATGAACAGCCAACACCGGGATAAGGGGCAGCACCGGGATAAGGGGCAGCACCGGGACAAGGGGCAGCACCGGGACAAGGGGCAGCACCGGGACAAGGGGCAGCACCGGGATAAGGGGCAGCACCGGGATAAGGGGCAGCACCGGGATAAGGGGCAGCACCGGGATAAGGGGCAGCACCGGGATAAGGGGCAGCACCGGGATAAGGGGCAGCACCGGGACAAGGGGCAGCACCGGGACAAGGGGCAGCACCGGGATAAGGGGCAGCACCGGGACAAGGGGCAGCACCGGGACAAGGGGCAGCACCGGGATAAGGGGCAGCACCGGGACAAGGGGCAGGTCCTGGCTGAGGGACTCCGGCAGGTCCTGGCTGGGGGACTCCGGCAGGTCCTGGCTGAGGGACTCCGGCAGGTCCTGGCTGAGGGACTCCGGCAGGTCCTGGCTGAGGGACTCCGGCAGGTCCTGGCTGAGGGACTCCGGCAGGTCCTGGCTGAGGGACTCCGGCAGGTCCTGGCTGAGGGACTCCGGCAGGTCCTGGCTGAGGGACTCCGGCAGATCCTGGCTGGACGGCTCTGGCAGGTCCTGGCTGGACGGCTCTGGCAGGTCCTGGCTGGATGGCTCTGGCAGGTCCTGGCTGGACGGCTCTGGCAGGTCCTGGCTGGACGGCTCTGGCAGGTCCTGGCTGGACGGCTCTGGCAGGTCCTGGCTGGACGGCTCTGGCAGGTCCTGGCTGGACGGCTCTGGCAGGTCATGGCAGGACGGCTCTGGCAGGTCATGGCAGGACGGCTCTGGCAGGTCATGGCAGGACGGCTCTGGCTGGTCATGGCAGGACGGCTCTGGCTGGTCATGGCAGGACGGCTCTGGCTGGTCATGGCAGGACGGCTCTGGCTGGTCATGGCAGGACGGCTCTGGCTGGTCATGGCAGGACGGCTCTGTAGGGAGGAGAAGGAGAGACAGCCTGGTGCGTGGTCTAGGCACTGGCTGCGCTGGAGAGGAGGAAACAGCTGGAGAGAGAACCCGGAGAGACAGCCTGGTACGGGGGGCTGCCACCGGAGGACTGGTACATGGAGGTGGCACCGGGTATACCGGACCGTGAAGGAGGACACGTGCTCTTGGGCACCGAGCCTGCCCAACCTTACCAGGTTGAATGGTGCCCGTAGCCCTGCCAGTGCGGCGAGGTGGAATAGCCCGCACTGGGCTATACTGGCAAACCGGGGACACCACTCGTAAGGCTGGTGCCATGTATGCCGGCCCGAGGAGACGCACTGGTGGCCAGATGCGTTGGGCCGGCTTCATGACATCCAGCTCGATGCCCAACTTAGCCCTCCCAGTGCGGCAAGGTGGAATAGCCCGCACTGGGCTAAGCACGCGTACTGGGGACACCGTGCGCTTTACCGCATAACACGGTGTCTTACCAGTACGACGCCTTCTACCTCCACGGTAAGCACGGGGAGTTGGCTCAGGTATCCTACCCGGCTTTGCCACACTCCTCGTGTCCCCCCCCCCAAGAAATTTTTGGGTCTGACTCACGGGCTCCCAACCACGTCGCCGCGCTGCCTCCTCATACCAGCGCCTCTCAGCCTTCGCTGCTTCCAACTCCTCCTTGGGACGGCGATATTCCCCTGGCTGAGCCCAGGGTCCTCTACCGTCCAGGATCTCCTCCCAAGTCCAGGAGTCCTTGTTGCTCTGTTGAGCTCTCCCTTGCCGCTTGGTCCTAGTTTGGTGGGTGATTCTGTAAGGGCTGTCGTTCTCCTCATCCTCGGACGAGGAGAGGAGAGAAGGATCAGTGGACCAATACGCAGCATTAGGGAAATAAGCCATCTCTTTATTTTAAACGACGGCAACACGAAAACAAAACACTTACAAAATTACAAAACAAGAAAACGACGTAGACGAAAACCTGAACATGAACTTACATAACTAACGTAAAACTCACGGACAGGAACAGACTACATCAAAACGAAACGAACAGCCAAACAGTCCCGTATGTTATAGACATGAACGAAACAGGAGACAATCACCCACAAACAAACAGTGAGAACACCCTACCTAAATATGACTCTCAATTAGAGGAAAACGCAAAACACCTGCCTCTAATTAAGAGCCATACCAGGCAACCCAAAACCAACATAGAAACAGAAAACATAGACTGCCCACCCAAAACTCACGCCCTGACCATATACACATACAAAAACAACATAAAACAGGTCAGGAACGTTACACAAGTGGTATGAATACTTTCTGTAGAACACATGCCTCTTCTTCTTCCTCTTCTTCTTCTTCAAACCCTTCCCTTCCTGCTGGGCCGCTGAACTCCTGTCAGTTTCAGATACCTGCAGGCTGCAGTATATTCCCATCCATAGTAAATACAGTAAAGGCCTCTTTACCTGACATGTACAATGGAGCTATAACTCTGAGAAAGCCTCTCCTCTATTGATGGATTTTCTATGAGTAGTATTACAGTAGTAGTATTGCAGTAGTAGTATTACAGTAGGGGTATTACAGTAGTAGTATTGCAGTAGTAATATTACAGTAGTAATATTACAGTATTAGTATTACAGTATAAGCATTACAGTATTAGCATTACAGTAGTAGTATTAGAGTATTAGTATTACAGTATAAGCATTACAGTATTAGCATTACAGTAGTAGTATTCGAGTATTAGTATTACAGTATAAGCATTACAGTATTAGCATTACAGTAGTAGTATTAGAGTATTAGTATTACAGTTGTAGTAGTACAGTAGTAGTATTACAGTATTAGTATTACAGTAGTAAAATTACAGTAGTAGTATTGCAGTAGCAATATTACATGCATGCTTGTGAGGTGAGGTTACAGCCTTTTAGAATTAAAAAGCTTTTTTTTTTAAATATAAAACGGAGGCAATGAATTGAATGTTTCTAAGCTTCAGACCTAATTGTAGAGTGTTAGAATGATCTTGTTTCCTGCACTGATTTGCTGTTCTTGGCAGTAAACAACTCACCGCGTCCAAACCAAAGTCTGTGTGGTCGTAATCTTTTCCCCTCACTCCAAATTGGCTTTTGCATCAGCTTCGGTCTCAGCCTAAGCAAGCCCTCAGAGACTCCACTGAATGTTTTAAATGTTGTTTTGGATGAAAACAAGAGTATACCCCCCTCTTTAACATTTCAGCAACTGCTCTCTAACGCCGTTCACTTCGCTGTGGGTACTTTCCATTTCACACAATAAAACAGTCCCTCTATTACGGCTGGGTTAATCTCGTAATGGTGCCCATGTGTTGTGGTTGACTGGTACATTATCCGGGTGTCTGGGATATAATGGTGGTGCATCCACCCTCAGATGAATTACATTTTGTAGAGAATATTCAATGCTCTCCTCTGTCTGTGTGTGTCTTTCTATCAATCTCCCAGTGTGATGTCATAGCCCAATATGGTCTGGGTTACCGTAACGATAAGGAGAGAGATTAGATATATTTCCCCCCCATTAAGATATCTAGGGCTAGGGGAAGTGTGATGGTACTATACAGTAGCAACCAGCACAAGGCAGGGACTGCGTGTTGATGAAAGCCCCTCTTGTTAGTTGGCTTTTCCAGCAGTCTGATTGCGAAGTCCATGGTTACCTCCCAAATGGCGCCCTTAGGGCTCTGGTCAAAAGTAGTGTATCAAATAGGTAATAGGGTGCCATTTTGGGCGCAGTCAATGCTCCACAGATCCCTGGTAGGATAGCAGCGCTACTTCCCACCACAACAAAGTGAAGAACCATGGGAGGGTCCCCCTTGCTTCCTGGCCAATACTCAGGGTGCTCTACCGAGCCAGAGCCAGACATCCGCTGGAAACAGAGCTGTGAATCATATCAAGATCCTGATCCTATGAGAGGGGAATGGAATGGATTTCAACTTTTCCACATCGAGATGTTCCAATGTTGAAAGAGAGAGGGAAAGAGAGAGAGACAATGAGACAGAGAGAGAAAGAGAGAGAGCAAGAGAGAGAGAGAGAAAGAGAGAGAAAGAGAGAGATGTGACAGAGAGAGAGCGAGAGAGCAAGAGAGAGAGAGAGAGAGAGAGAGAGAGATGAAATACTGAGCTCTGTTTGTAGGCTACCTCCTCCATAGAGAGACACATACAGGTCACAGTAGACTTCTTGAACAGTGGCCCCCAGTAATCCGCTGATGGAACAAAAGAGAGTATATATTTCTCTCTCTGACCACCACCCCAACCACCTCAGACCTTTGAATCAGACCTGTGAATCAGACCATCTAGTGGAGAAAAAATGTCCAACAAAGAGAGCCATAGCAGCTACAATGTTACTGTAAAATTGTTAGACTCTTAAACAGTGGCCTTATTTCACTTCTGCTGCATTAATCATGAAACCAGATAGAGAAAAACGGAAGAGGGAGAGTTGTTTTGAAACCCGGCCCGCGTCAGGGTTGTTCGTGTGGCGCCCGAAACTTACCCCCCACCTGCTGTCAGTACAGGCTTACAGCACCTCTCGCTTGCATGGAGGTGACTACTGTGATCCCTGTTCCCATAGGGGCGTCCCCAGGCCCAGGGGCATGGTAGATACCGACATGCATGTTTATATAGGGGCCAAACCAGGCCATGGTAGGCTACAGACACACATTTTTAGTCACAGCATAGAGATAAGGAGAAGAAGAGTCTACCATGTCTGGCCCTCTCTATGCCGCAAGTGACCACCTTATGCTTGATTAAAATGTCTGGTGTTTCCAGATTTCTATGAAATATGACCTATAATTAATTACAATATGAGTAAATAGTTTTCCTTCCAAAAAACGGTAATTAAGTATGTTTAAAAGCAGCTTTTCTGTGTTGGAATGGGGTAGGTGTTCCCCAACAACAGAATGGTGTGGGTGTTCCCCAACAACAGAATGGTGTAGGTGTACCCCAACAACAGAATGGTGTAGGTGTTCCCCAACAACAGAATGGTGTAGGTGTACCCCAACAACAGAATGGTGTGGGTGTACCCCAACAACAGAATGGTGTGGGTGTACCCCAACAACAGAATGGTGTGGGTGTACCCCAACAAAAGAATGGGATAGGTGTTCCCCAAACACAGAATGGTGTAGGTGTTCCCCAACAACAGAATGGTGTGGGTGTTCCCCAACAACAGAATGGTGTGGGCGTACCCCAACAACAGAATGGTGTGGGCGTACCCCAACAACAGAATGGTGTGGGCGTACCCCAACAACAGAATGGTGTGGGTGTTCCCCAACAACAGAATGGTGTGGGTGTTCCCCAACAACAGAATGGTGTGGGTGTTCCCCAACAGCAGAATGGTGTGGGTGTACCCCAACAACATAATGGTATGGGTGTTCCCCAACAACATAATGGTCTGGGTGTTCCACAACAACATAATGGTCTGGGTGTATACCCCAACAACATAATGGTCTGGGTGTGTACCCCAACAACAGAATGGTGTGGGTGTTCCCCAACAACAGAATGGTGTGGGTGTACCCCAACAGCAGAATGGTGTGGGTGTACCCCAACAACAGAATGGTGTGGGTGTTCCACAACAACAGAATGGTGTGGGTGTACCCCAACAGCAGAATGGTGTGGGTGTACCCCAACAACAGAATGGTGTGGGTGTTCCACAACAACAGAATGGTGTGGGTGTACCCCAACAACAGAATGGTGTGGGTGTACCCCAACAACAGAATGGTGTGGGTGTTCCCCAACAACAGAATGGTGTAGGTGTACCCCAACAGCAGAATGGTGTGGGTGTACCCCAACAACAGAATGGTGTGGGTGTACCCCAACAACAGAACTGACTGAGCCTACGAGTGACGAGAGAAGGCCAGCTAACCCTGGTATATAAAGTGCAGCAGAAGCACTTTCTGAGGGCACAAGCACTGTTCATAACACAAGCTGTTCACACCCCTCTGGTTGGCAGAGAGGTTTAAGCTTTCGCAGGTTTAAACTTATTTCCTGCAATTCTACACATTTCGCCATGGGGTGCAGAGAAAATTTTGCAGTTTAAAAGCTCATTTTCTTGCAATACATTTTTCCATGTCTAATGTGTATTCATGTGATATTTGAGTGACTTATGACAATATCTATGGGCAAAAAAACCTAGCTAAAAATCGTGACATGGGCTAGTTGATCTGGACATTTCTTATAAGTTATAAATACTTCTCTAAGGTATGCAATGACTGACATGACAGTAGGAAAACTGATGATGCGCTACCCAATTTTGAAGTTGCACCTTATGCATTCTACTACTACAACTTTCAAGAGCAAGTTGAAAGCCGGACTGAGTTCCTTAAAAAAAAAAAAAATGCGCCCCCTGCCGACCCCCCACTGATTGGCCAGCTCATCCTCCTCTAGACCACTGATTGGCCAGCTCATCCTCCTCTAGACCACTGATTGGCCAGCTAATCCTCCTCTAGACCACTGATTAGCCAGCTTATCCTCCTCTAGTCCACTGATTGGCCAGCTTATCCTCCTCTAGACCACTGATTAGCCAGCTTATCCTCCTCTAGACCACTGATAAGCCAGCTTATCCTCCTCTAGTCCGCTGATTAGCCAGCTTATCCTCCTCTAGACCACTGATTAGCCAGCTTATCCTCCTCTAGTCCGCTGATTAGCCAGCTCATCCCCAGGAGTATGACATCATCGGCTATGTGTAAATAGCAAGCATTTTGTAAACGTTCTGTTTGAGATACAAGTTTGGGGTGGGGTTTTTCAAGTGTTTTTTCTCCAATTTATACTTTGGCCACAAATACAATTATAGGACGAATGAACAACATTATTTGGGTATGAGTTATCAGAATGTGAACTTTTAAAAGTGAGATTTTCACTGGACAGCTACATTGATGTCATTTTGTTTATCTGTTTGTTTGTTTTTGGGGTTTGTTCTAAGATTCTTTCGCTGACAGCAATGGATGATCAGCAATGCATGGCTCTGAAGAACTCTTCTAAGGATGTTCTCATGTTCTCTCTAAGACTCAAGTCAGAATGGGACTTACCTGGCATTCATCTTACCCATGTTAGCAGTAGGAGGTACTGTTCAATACACAGACAGGCAGTTCAGAGCATAGAAATATAATTACTGGAATGGACATTTCCATTTATGTCAATGTTATGGGATGGGCTTTGTCCTTTCTAATTCTATTTCTATGTGACCATGATGACAGAGTTAGTTGGTTAGCCCTGTGGTGTGGGACGTTCAGCCAAGCCAACCCTAGTTCCTGTAAGTGCTGTGATGGTGATGACACATTAGGCTGCAGTACATTCAGCTCAACCATCTGGAGATCAAACTGCAGGCCAAACACAGGCAGGAGAGATGGACGGACGTGCACCGGCATGCCAACTGTTTCCATGACCACCCACAGTCAGTCTATCAGATGAGAGAATGTCATCGCTGGGCAGGATACTGATGATCAACGGTTAAGAACATCTGAGGGATCATTCGTATGTATGATACATGGAAAAAGAGAGTAAGCCAAGACAAAGCATTGATGTGATAGATGCCAGACAACTTCATGAATAAGAATGTCCAGGACTCAAAAGCACTTTCAATGAAGAAGAGAATTTCCCTTGAACAATATTTTTAGTCAAGGTCTAGATTTAGGCCTAATCTGAGTCCGGAAAACCAGCTAAAAATCTGAACAGTCTAGTTGAAATTGAGATTAGATAAATGAATCTGTAAATTGGGTAATGTCCAGGTAATGATTGAAAATCGTCTGTGTCACCTCCCTCCGTACAGTTCCTGTGATCAGGAATGCTTGTTCACTTCCTTATCTTCTGTACTGCCATTTAATTAAAGGGCTGTGATGTTTGGCTTGTTTGTCCCACATATGGTCCAAACACCTTGTTGGGACAGTCATCTAACTATCTTACTGTAGTACAGTTTCACCAGTGTGTGTGTGTTTGTGTGTCCAAAATAAATTGTGATTTGTCTGCTATGTGAAGGATTAGGAAACACGTGTCTACTAAAGTTTTCCCTCATCAGTCTGCTTGCTCACCTCTGTCCCACATCGCTTTACCCTTCGTATTGCATAGAGAGAGAAAGTACATAGTTTCGGGCAACGTGCTGCTGCTGTATAATTGAAAAATGCAGAGTATCGAATGAACGGCCCTGATCCAGGTGTGTGTAAGTAAACAGTAAGTTCAGGAATGCTGTAGCTTGAGAAAATAGTTTTTTGTTGTGCAGCTAGGTAGCTGTGAAGCGAAGGTGGGGGAAGGAAAACAACTTGCTATGAATGCAGGGTCTCAGAGAGAGAGAGGAGTAACGGAAACATGTGCTGACGAGAGCCAGAAAGCAGCCGGGTCTAATACACAGTCACTGAAACTCTACGAAGACCTCGCCACTAGTTCCCTTTCCCCATCCTGCAGCAGAGCCAAGATGTGCTGTGCCGGTTTGGTTACACCTCCACCACAGTTGCTGAACTTGGTGCTGGAAATGACCAAGTCAAATATCTGAGCCTTTACAGTACAGTTCGGATCGGCACAATAAATTAATTAGGACCTAACTACTTTTCTCAGAATAGGATTTAAGAGGACAGAGATAGTGTGTTGGTTTTACAGCGTTCCAGACAGTTGATGTTGTGGTGAAAACACACTTAACAACAACGACCCAAGTATTTTCAGAATGTGGTTGTGAAATCATCCCAGCACTCCTCTTCCTCTCTCTCTTTCCATCCCTCCCTCTCCTCCAGCCCCTCTCCATCTCCTTACCCCCTCTCTCTCTCTCTCTCTCTCTCTCTCTCTCTCTCTCTCTCTCTCTCTCTCTCTCTCTCTCTCTCTCTCTCTCTCTCTCTCTCTCTCTCTCTCTCTCTCTCTCTCTCTCTCTCTCCATCTCCTTCTCCCTCTCCTTCTCTCTCTCTCTCTGTCCCTCCCCTTCTCTCTCTCTCTCTCTCTCTCTCTCTCTCTCTCTCTCTCTCTCTCTCTCTCTCTCTCTCTCTCTCTCTCTCTCTCTCTCTCTCTCTCTCTCTCTCTCTCTCTCTCTCTCTCTCTCTCTCTGTCTCTAAGCCAAAGCAACAAACACTACTGTTAAAATTCAAAGTGAGTCAAAATGTGGTCTGAAAGTAACTTCCGAAGCCCTCTGTGTCTTACAACCCAGCCATTCTTTTAATGAGACCGACCACTGGTCTCACCGGAGTTGGACTGGGACAGATTGTCTAAGTTTGACAATACCAGTCTGGCTGTCGGGGAATAAGCAACGACCTGTTTGTGTGTGTGTGTGTGTGTGTGTGTGTGTGTGTGTGTGTGTGTGTGTGTGTGTGTGTGTGTGTGTGTGTGTGTGTGTGTGTGTGTGTGTGTGTGTGTGTGTGTGTGTGTGTGTGTGTGTGTGTGTGTGTGTGTGTGTGTGTGTGTGTGTGTGTGTGGTCTCTTTATAGAACACTGCCGCTGCCCCTAACTCATGTGCCACACATCCTCTCCATACATGACCTAACCACTCTGTAAGAGCCACCTCCCTCAGCAGGATAACTTTACAACTCTAATCCTAACTATGGATCAACAGGCAAGAGCACACAGTACAGTGCATTACAGTATACTATGTAGTGTGAGGCTTGCACTGCATTTCGGCAGCCATTTTCTGCAATGTTAGCTGGAAGGAAGCATCAATCATGACTTAAATCCACATTTGTACATTTCTCTCACCTTTTTGAAATAGAGATGTTTTTACGTTTCCTTACAGTGCTGATTTAAAATGTAATTCCAATCAGAAGTAATCATTTTTAATCCCAGAATCAGTTGATTATACTGAGCTGTTCCCTTTGTTTGTTCACAGTTTACACATACAGCTGAAGTCGGAGGTTTACATAAACTAGTTTTAATGACTCCAACCTAAGTGTTTCAACCACTCCGCAAATTTCTTGTTAACAAGCTATAATTTTGGCAAGTCAGTTAGGACATCTACTTTGTGCATGACACAAGTAATTTTTCCAACAATTGTTTACAGACAGATTATTTCACTTATAATTCACTGTACCACAAAAAAAATTGTAGACCTCCACAAGTCTGGTTCATCCTTGGGAGCAATTTACAAATGCCTGAAGGTACCACGTTCATCTGTACAAACAATAGTACGCAAGTATAAACACCATGAGACCACGCAGCCGTCGTACCGCTCAGGAAGGAGATGCGTTCTGTCTCCCAGAGATGAATGTACTTTGGTGCGAAAAGTGCAAATCAATCCCAGAACAACAGCAAAGGACCTTGTGAAGATGCTGGAAGAAACAGGTACAAAAGTATCTATATCCACAGTAAAAACGAGTCCTATATCGACATAAGCTGAAAGGCCGCTCAGCAAGGAAGAAGCCAATGCTCCAAAACCGCCATAAAATAGCCAGACTACGGTTTGCAACTGCACATGAGGACAAAGATCGTACTTTTTTTTTTTTTTTTTTTTTTTTTTTTTTTTTAGGGGTGGATCAGCTTAGTATTGCGGAAAGAATGTTGCTTCCAATGTAATTGTCTGCATCATTTCCATTCCCCCATATTTTTTGGGGTAAATATATATATCCATACACGTATGCATACATATACACATATATACATACACATACCTATATAGACATACATACTTTTTTAAAGAATATGCCTTTATTATTATTCCCCGCGACCCTACCACCAATCCCCCAATTGGAGTAAACTTATAAACACTTCTGCTTTTACCTTCAATTTCTACATCTTATACCTATCTTACAGACACAGTCCACTTTACAATAGTTCTCTCTTATTTGTTCTTAGTCCTTCCTCTATTTCTGTTGTCCATCCAATTTTATTTCCACTTGTAACTGTGCTATTTCACAAAAGCTCCGCACCTATACACATTTCACAGATCCCGTATGCCCTATATTGTTTATCTTGTTATTAGTCCCACCCTTCAGCTCCACCCAACCCCTCCCATCTATCTTCCAACATCATCCATTTCGGATTTCTATTTGCCATACATTTCTCAACTGTGCTGTGATGCTTCACAAAAGACCTGAACCTTCCTATTCTCATAGCTTCTACAGATTGTAAATTAAAAATAAACATCTTTGCCAAAATAATTATTATATTATTGATTGATTGACTATGGCTTTTCAAATCCCCCAGTATTGCTATCTGTAGCGTTAGTTTTAGGCAAATGTTGCAATTCTTCAGCCATTCCTGGACCTGTGACCAAAAACGAGCTACATATGGACAATACCAAAATAAATGATCTAATGACTCTGCCTCCTCACAACAGAATCTGCAGAGCTGGGAAGATTGTATACCCCATATATATAACATTCTATTAGTTGCAAGAATTTTGTACAGTAATTTATATTGAAAAATTCGAAGTTTTGAATCCGGCGTTGTTTTGCGTATCAATTCATAAACCATGTGCCATGGAATGGGTACATCGAAAATCTCTTCCCAACTATTTTGCAATTTGTATGGCACAGCTGTTAGTTTTTTGGTCCTTAAATGAAATTGGTATATGTTTTTATTTATCACACTTTTCTTTAACCATTTTTGTTCTTTAATACAGGGCCGACATACAAGTTCCTTACTTTTTTCCCCTTCTACTTGCCTCTTCCATTTTTGTGGTAATGCTGCAATTAATTGGTTGTAATTTTGGGTAGAGCAGACTTTTCCATATGTCTGTGTTAGCTGCATGTGTGACATAACTCCACCAGTCCTATTTATGATATCATTCACAAAAATTATACCTTTTTTAAACATTTCTTCGATAAATACAGTTTTTTTATCAATTATTATATTTGAATTTAACCACAATATTTGTTGTACTATTTGTTCCGTCCTTTCAGGTGGATTAAACTGAAATTGCAACCAACTTTCTAAGGCTTGTTTAAAGAATAAGGATATTTTGGAGATCATTTCCTTTTCAAACAACCGAAAATGAGCAGGTGTAATCTGAATAAAGGGAAAAAGGCCCTTCTTGAACATAGGATGAGACATTCGTACCAGTTTACTAGAGAACCAGTTTGGATTTAAGTATAACTTTTGTATGACCGATGCCTTTAGTGAGAGGTCTAATGCTTTAATATTTAATAATTTCTGCCCTCCGAATTCATATTCGTTATATAAATAGGCCCTTTTAATTTTATCTGGCTTGCCGTTCCAAATAAAATTGAATATTTTTTGTTCATATAATTTAAAAAACAGGTCACTAGGTGTAGGCAAAACCATAAGCAAATAGGTAAACTGTGATATGACTAAAGAGTTAATTAGGGTGATTTTTCCACAAATAGACAGGTATTTTCCTTTCCATGGTAGCAAGATCTTATCTATTTTTGCTAACTTTCTATAAAAATTTATTGGAGTGAGATCATTTCTTTCTTTTGGGATTTTTATACCGAGTATGTCCACATCTCCGTCAGACCATTTAATTGGTAAACTACATGGCAATATAAAATGTGTATTTTTTAGTGATCCAATACGTAATATGGTACATTTATCATAATTTGGTTTTAATCCAGAGAGGATAGCAAAGGTATCTAGATCCTCTATGAGGCCCTGGAGAGACTCTAGTTGTGGTTTTAAAAGAAAACATGAATCATCAGCGTACAATGACACCTTAGTTTTTAAGCCATGGATTTCTAATCCTTTAATATTAATGTTTGATCTAATTTTAACAGCTAACATTTCGATGGCAATAATAAATAGATATGCCGATAGTGGACAACCTTGTTTTACTCCTCTAGATAGTTTAAAACTTTCTGAGATGTAGCCATTATTTACTATTTTACACCTAGGGTTACTATACATAATTTTAACCCATTTTATAAGAGATTCCCCAAAATTGAAATATTCTAGGCATTTATATATAAACTCCAGTCGTACTTTATCAAAAGCCTTTTCAAAATCAGCTATGAAAACCAGGCCTGGTGTCCCCGATATCTCATAGTGTTCTATTGTTTCCAGTACTTGCCTTATATTATCTCCAATGTATCGTCCATGTAAAAAACCTGTCTGATTAGGATGAATAATATCTGACAAAACTTTTTTTATTCTATGCGCCAAGCATTTTGCTAGGATTTTTGCATCACAACACTGAAGTGTAAGAGGTCTCCAATTTTTTAATTGGACTGGATCTTTATATATACCACTTGGGTCCTGTTTCAGTAATAACGATATCAGACCTTCTTGTTGTGTGTCTGATAATCTACCATTTATATAGGAGTGGTTAAAACAAGTTAATAATGGTCCTTTGAGTATATCAAAAAACGTTTTGTATACTTCCACTGGTATGCCATCCAGCCCTGGAGTTTTCCCATCTTTAAAGGCCCCAATTGCAACAAGCAGTTCCTCCTCTGTAATTTGGCCTTCACATGAGTCTTTCTGTTCAGATGTTAATTTTACATTATTAATAGGAAAAAAATCCATACAATTAGTTTCAGTTAGTGGAGATGGAGGAGCCTGAAACGAAAACATATTCTTAAAGTACTTTACTTCCTCTTTCAAAATATCATTTGGTGAATCATGCGTGACTCCATCATTTGTCACAAGTTTTAATACATTTTTTTTGGTAGCATTTCTATATTGAAGATTGAAAAAGAATTTGGTGCATTTTTCCCCATATTCCATCCAGTTCGCTTTATTTTTATAATATATTACACTGGATCTTTCTTGAATAAGTTCCTCCATTTCTTTTTGTTTTTCCTCTAAATTATTCTGTGCCTCTATGGTACCGTTTTTATTGCTATCTAACTGTACTGTTAGTCCTTCAATTTCCTTTGTTAATATGGACTCTTTTGATCTAAATTGCTTTTGTTTTATAGATGAGTACTGAATTGCATGGCCTCTAAAGGCACACTTAAAAGTGTCCCATACAATAAGGGGATCTGCTGTACCTATGTTATGTCTGAAAAAGTCAGTTATAAAATCTTCTGTCCTAGTTCTAAACAATTTATCATCTAGTAGACTTTGATTAAATTTCCAATATCCTCGCCCACGTGGAAATTCTGTAAGAGAAATATATATGCCAATTATGTGATGATCCGACCGCATTCTATCCCCTATCAACACTTTTTTAACTTTTGGTGCCAGAGAGAATGGAATAAGAAAGTAGTCAAGACGACTAGCTTGATTCAGCCTCCGCCATGTATATCTCACTAAATCAGGGTATTTAAGTCTCCATATATCCACTAATTCCAATATATCCATGACATTCATGATTTCCTTAAGTGCCTGAGGGTGATAATTTGTAGTGTGATTTCCTTTCCGGTCTATAGAGCTATTTAAGACCGTATTAAAATCTCCCATTATAATAATAGAGTCTAGTGTTGCTTGTAGAGTTGATAAGTTCTTATATATATTTTCAAAGAAGCTTGGATCATCATTATTCGGACCGTATAGGTTAACAAGCCATATTTGTTTATTGTCCAATAACATATTTAAAATAATCCATCTACCTTGAGGATCTGTTTGGACAATTTGCACATTTGGATCAAAATTATTGTTAATTAAGATCATCACCCCTTTTGAATTTCTTTGCCCATGGGAGAAATATATTTTGCCCACCCAGTTCTTTTTCCACAAAACTTCATCTAAAACTGTTGAATGGGTTTCCTGTAAACAATAAATATTATAATCCTTCTCTTTTAGCCAGGTAAATACTGATCGTCTTTTCTTATTATCTGCTAAGCCATTACAATTGTAACTGGCTATACTTATTTCACCACTTACCATGAGACACACCTTTCATTCTTTTAATCAGAATATATTTTTGTAAACGTACTATTAAAAAGTAACATAATGATTGAGTGTCTATATAGTTGTACCATGATATTTGCATTTCTACTAAGTAAACCTCCAATTGGTCCCTACTATTCCACCCGCTAAAAGGCCTCATCTCGAGATGGCTTGTCATCCCAATGCCCGGCAGACCACCCTCGACCCCCTGTATCCCATAGCCCTGAACCGACTGGGATCCATTCTTTGAAAAGAGCATACAGTTCCATTTACCGAATTGAAGTAAATCAATTGCCATATGCATTTCCATTGCCGTCACCTCGATTTGTATTATATATAGCTGTGGATCATCCTCTATTGTACCTTACATCTTTTACTTCTTCTTTCGCAACAGTTGTGGGATACACACATACACACTCAGCCCTTACCCCCACACAACCATAAGCTCACTTTCTCAACAGTTGCACCATCCCAGAGCCCAACTCAAGATGGGTCATGATTTCCAAATGCCATTGCAGTTGCAGCTGCATGAGAAGGCCTGCAAGACCGCGCAAAAAAATAAGCAAAAATTGAAATTTATTTACCATTGTCATATCCTAGATAATGGCCGTCAAATGTACACCCTATTCCTGAAAAAAACACCCACAATACGGCCACCAGTCATGACCATGTCCCCACGCATCTCCATGCAGTCCGACCTTGATTCTGTGCCACCAGGGCCACAATAATATACCCCCTCTCTGAATGTCCGAGTGTGACCCCCTCCCCATGGGTTACTGCAGCTAGTGTTGCCAGCACTGCCACTGCCTGGGTGGGGGTACCCCACCGGAATCCCCACCGGCTAGGTACAAGGTCGTCAAGGTTCTCATTAGCAGCTTTGAGAAATTCCTTGTATATTTTCCTCTCCCTTTAGGGGGCTTTGGCTTTGCAGGACCAACCCTGCCAAGCAGGCTCAGAATCTTGAGGGGGCAGTGCTGCTCTTGGTCTCTGACCTCATTTTAGCTGCATATAGACCGCTTACAGCGAGCACATAAAACAGTTAGGGACTTCTCCTTAATATCTGGGTCATTCAGGTGGGTGTCTAGGGTATAGGGCCATAGACAGTACCATTAAAATAGGATAATAATTAGATATAATTTATTAAGATAAAAAAAATGTAGTTTTCCATGATAGGACAATAAATAAATAAGACGTATAATTCATTATAAAAGTATATCCATCATCTGAACAACATTGAAAGCCCTCTCATACCCGGCTCACAGCAATACATTGGCTCTGGGATATGCAACCATTTCATTACTCACTCACTCAACTTTCCAAACATAACAAATAAGATAAAAAATAAAATAAACACAAACCATACCATCCACACATACTGTGCCTTCTGTTTACTTAGTTTTTATCTTCACTGTGTAAAAATAGTGCTTGTGTGTTCAATTAGTTATATGTGAAGATTTATAAAAAAGCTATATTTTTTGTTGTATTGTTACAATCAGTAACCGGGCTTGAATTGTGTTTATTTTCCTCGTCTATGAGAATTTTGTAAATTTTAAAATAACCATGGAGTAGTCTTTGTGTCTCTGAACAACTGGTTATCAATATATAGTTTATCAACGACGAGAGCTACTCGTTTCGCTTTTAATCTGTTTTCTTTGAAAATTGGATACAGAACTTTGCGCCGTTCTGCAATTTCTTTCGGAAACTGATCATTCATGCCAATTTTGGTCCCAGCAAGTCTTTTACCTAGGCTTTTAACCATTATTTTATCTTTAAATGAAGCAAATTTTGCAACGATTGGGCGTTCGTACCTCTGCCCTCTCTGTCCGAAGCGGTGAACACGTTCAAGTTGGATTTTGTCGACAACTTCGCATGGAATCTGAAGCGCTGTATGGAGGAACTCTCTAACTATAGATTCAGGAACTTCTCCTTCTTTTTCTTGGATACCTGTAAGTACCAAATTCTCTCTCATGGATCTAGTTTGAATCTCCAGTAAGGCTTCCTTCAGAACGATGTTCTCTTTTTTAATTCCATTCATTTCGGTTTGAATCTTATTGACTGTCCCTTTTAGCGCGTGTGTTTCCTTCTCCAATGTCGCAGCTTTTTCATCACTCATCTCTAGGCTTGCCTTTAACTCTTTTATATCCTTACTAAGTAATTCAAGTAAACCCAGTTTGTCATTTATTGATTTTAACAGATCAGTTTCGACCTTTACCATTCCCGGTGGTGAGAATATTAAATCGTCAGTATCTGTCGAAGAATCTCGCTTGCGTTTTGTAAACGGTTCCCCTGTCTTATTCTCCGTCATGTTTGGTTGTTGTCTGTGTTCGTAATATTTGTCGATAAATGTCTCTAGTCTTAGGATTTGTTTTGTGTTATTATCCAGATTGAAGGTTTATCACTCACCAGATTATGTAGTGCTAATATTTTAGTCTATTTAGCAGATATTTCGAATATTATGTTTTATCTTGAGGTGCTCTACATAACTTCGTTCAGTCCGCCATTACCTTTACTTTACCTTTACGTCCGCCGTCTACGTCCTACGTCCTCTCCCCATCAATCTTTTTCAAAAGATCGTACTTTTTGGAGAAATATCCTCTGGACTGATGAAACAAAAATAGAACTGTTTGGCCATAATGACTATTGTTGTGCTTGGAGGAAAAAGCGGGAGGCTTTCAAGCCAAAGAACACCATCCCAACCGTGAGCACGGGGGTGGCAGCATCATGTTGTGGGGGTGCCTTGCTGCAGGAGGAACCGGTGCACTCCACAAAATAGATGGCATCATGGGAAAGAAAATTATGTGGATATATTGAAGCAACATATCAAGACATCAGTCAGGAAGTTAAAGCTTGGTCGCAAATGGGTCTTCCAAATGGACAATGACCCCAAGTATACTTCCAAAGTTGTGGTAAAATGGCTTAAGGACAACAAAGTCAAGGTATTGGAGTGGCCATCACAAAACCCTGACAAATCCCATAGAAAATATTTTGGGCAGAACTGAAAAAGCGTGTGCGAGCAAGGAGGGCTACAAACCTGACTCAGTTACACCAGCTCTGTCAGGAGGAATGGGCCCAACCTATTGTGGGAAGCTTGTGGAAGGCTAGGTGAAACATTTGACCAAAGTTAAACAATTTAAAGGCAATGCTACCAAATACTAATTGAGTGAATGTAAACTTCTAACCCACTGGGAATGTGATGAAAGAAACAAAAGCTGAAATAAATAATTATCTGTACTATTATTCTGACATTTCACATTCCTAAAATAAAGTGGTGATCCTAGCTGACCTAAGACAGGGAATTTTTACTAGGTTTCAATGTCAGGATTTGTGAAAACTGAGTTTTTGGCTAACATAGAACCCAAACCGGCTGTGCGTGTGCGCCATCGTGCACCATCGTGCATAAATGTATTTTGTCCCTCCACAGCAAACGCGATCATGACATGCAGGTTAAAATATCAAAACAAACTCTGAACCAATGACATTAATTTGGGGACAGGTCGAAAAGCATTAAACATTTATGGCAGCTAAATTGTCCATGGACATAAACATTGAGTTGTTATTTTACCTGAAATGCACAAGGTCTTCTACTCCGACAATTAATCCACACATAAAACTGTCAACCGAATCGTTTCTAGTCATCTCTCTTCCTTCCAGGCTTTTTCTTCTCTTGACTTTATATTGCGATTTAGCAACTTTCATAAATTAGGTGCATTACCGCCACTGACCTCGGTCGTCTTCAGTCACCCACGTGGGTATAACCAATGAGGGGATGGCACGTGGGTACCTGCTTCTATAAACCAATGAGGAGATGGGAGAGGCAGGACTTGCAGCGTTATCTGCGTCAGAAATAGAACTGACTTCTATTTTAGCCCTTGGCAAAGCAGATGCTCATTGGCTCGCGCGTGCAGTGTGTGTGCAATAATTGAATAATATAGATTTCTAAATGTATTTTGCAATGCTCGTGCACACGACGCGGGCGGTGTAGTCAGCCTGTAAGGTGTATGTAAACTTCCAACTTCAACTGTAGCAGAGGTTTTAACAGTCGTGTCTTAATGTAAATGTAAGCCAACTCGCATCTTCTCTTACAGTTCATTATAACTCTCTCCTATATTTCATACACACACAAACACACACAGACTCTCACACACACACACACACACACACACAAACACACACAGACTCTCTCACACACACACAAACACACACAGACTCTCTCACACACACACACAAACACACACAGACTCACACACACACACACACACAAACACACACAGACTCTCACACACACACACACACACACACACACAAACACACACAGACTCTCACACACACACAAACACACACAGACTCTCACACACACACACACACACAAACACACACAGACTCTCTCACACACACACACACACAAACACACAAATAAAGGGCATATTCCTATCCACCGAGCTCTGTTGTGACCTAAATAGCAGACCACACCTACATGTACGGAAACATGAGCTTTACAAAGTAGGGAAGTATATTCATCTCAAAGTAAAACCATATGATACATTCCCCTCTGCTATATCTTTGCAGCTGTAGCATAACCTTGCTGGTTAGGGAGAATAGAAGGTGTTGGGAACACAAGTTTATAGTCTCAGCATGGAGTCAATAAAATACAATACAACTTCACTTGTCCGTCATTGTGAATCGGAGGTGTCTTTTAGATGACAATACAGTGCACCTTTATTTGTCTGTTGTGAAAAGGAAATGTGTCTTTGGTGGTCTTCTGACTTTTCCCCCAGGCAGTACACACTATGTTACAGGACGTTTCGTGGTCTTCTTACTTTTCCCCCAGGCAGTACACACTGTGTTACAGCTCTTTTGGTGGTCTTCTGACTTTTCCCCCAGGCAGTACACACTGTGTTACAGGACTTTTTGTGGCCTTCTGACTTTTCCCCCAGGCAGTACACACTGTGCTACAGCTCTTTTGGTGGTCTTCTGACTTTTCCGCCAGAAACCACACACTGTGTTACAGCTCTCCTATGATCTCAAATCAATTAGAAACTACAAGTCTAGCACGATCTTCTCACACTTATAAGAGCTTAGCTAGGCTCCCTCCCTCCCTCCCTCCTTCTCTCTCTCTTTCTCTCTCTGTGGTTATTAATGTGATGTTCCTCAGAGATTACATTCCCCCCCAACCACCACGTTTCACCGTATCCCTTCTGGCTGCTCTGTTTACATATTTGTGAACTACGTTGACAGATTGCTGTCCAAAGATAGAGCCCATGTGAAGCCACCGTGTAGGTTCAGCTATGACCGAGGGTCGTCAGGAGTACCTCATGGTTCCATGCAAACTCAAAGTCTGTATCCCAAATGGAACATTATTCCCTACACAGTGCACTATGTTTGACCTGAGCACTATGGGCCCTGGTCAACAGTAGTATACACCGTAGAAGGAACAGGGTGCCATTTGGAACGCAACCAAATCGTCTGACGATACCCCTCAGGCATTTGCGTATCATACCTCTGTCTAGAACAAAAAAAGCAATGCTGGTAGTGGTGATGGTGCTCCCAACACTTATCATTATGTTAACACAAATTGTATTGGTCACGTCCACAGTTTACAGCAGGGATTAAAAATACAGTGAAAGGCTTGTCTGCTAGCTTCCTCAACATTGCAGAACAATAACAATATCAACTATTAAAGAGTCTAATCAAAAGTAACAAGTGCATGTACATTAAGCATACTCAATCTAAATCAACATACTACTATCATTTATCTTTAAAAAAGTAGTCTACAAAGAAAGTGTGGCTTTTACTTAAAGGTTAAAAGTTAAATTAAATAAAAAATAAATACGTGTCAGTGGTAGAAATCTATTAATAAGCTCCCAAAAGCAGAGTTGTCAACCATCCTCTGTTGGGTAAGCAAGATAGTGGTAAAAGTGAAAAGATTGAGTGTTTTACATTTAAAGTATTTTGGGGAATTATTTGTTACCCATTTAGAACACCAACGCATCAACACTCTCTGAGACAATAGTTTCCATAGGTCTTCTTTTCACCAGTCTCCCTGTCATATTCATAGGTCTTCTTTTCACCAGTCTCCCTGTCATATCCGTAGATCTTCTTTTCACCAGTCTCCCTGTCATATCCATAGGTCTTCTTTTCAGCAGTCTCCCAGTCATATTCATAGGTCTTCTTTTCACCAGTCTCCCTGTCATATTCATAGGTCTTCTTTTCACCAGTCTCCCTGTCATATTCATAGGTCTTCTTTTCACCAGTCTCCCTGTCATATTCATAGGTCTTCTTTTCACCAGTCTCCCTGTCATATTCATAGGTCTTCTTTTCACCAGTCTCCCTGTCATATTCATAGGTCTTCTTTTCACCAGTCTCCCTGTCATATTCATAGGTCTTCTTTTCACCAGTCTCCCTGTCATATTCATAGGTGACATTCAATTTGTGATCGTCATATTCATACTCATCAATTCATGTCTGGATGTCTGGTTCCAGACCAAACCAGATGCTGCCAGAGGGCTCCTGGGCGGGGATCAGCTGTTCTGTTTAAAAGTAAAAGTGTCCTTCCATCACAGCTCACTGAGCAAACATCAATTCAGATAAACCTCTCGAAACAGGAACATCTCTCTTTCTATAATACATCTATTTTATTGTTCTTTTGTATTTCATTTTCTCCCTCTATCTCTCCCCACTTTCTCTCTCTACCCCCCTTCTCTCTCCATCTCACCCTCACCCCCTTTCTCTCTCTACCCCCTCTCTCTCTCCATCTCACCCTCTCACCCTCTCTCTGTCTCATCCCCTCTCTATCTTTCTCTCTCCCCCTCTCAACATCTCTCTGTCTCACCCCTCTCTATCTTTGTCTCTCGCCCCTCTCTCTCTCTCTCGCTCTCCCTCCATCTGTCTCTCACCCTCTCTACCGCTCTGACATAATATAGAAATCACAATGATGTAGGCTGATAAAGACTTTATAAAACTATATCAACCCAACCAGAAATACAAGTTATACCGTACAATAACAATGGTAGACACAAATAAACATACATATTGCTCCAAAACAAGAGTTATTAAAACAAGAATTATGACAAACGGACTAATACAGTAGACTGAGACAATAAATCAGCTGCTCAGTCCACAGTTCCACACCAGCCAAAACACAACCAGAGAGACCAGAGAGACCAGAGTGACCATAGAGAACAGAGAGAGACCAGAGAGAGACCATAGAGAACAGAGAGAACAGAGAGAACAGAGAGACAAGAGAGACAAGAGAGACCATAGAGAACACAGAGAACAAAGAGAACAGAGAGAGACCAGAAAGACCAGAGAGAGACCAGAGAGACCATAGAGACCAGAGACCAGAGAGACCATAGAGAACAGAGAGAGACCAGAAAAACCATAGAGAACAGAGAGAGACCATAGAGACCAGAGAGACAAGAGAGAACAGAGAGACCATAGAGAACAGAGAGAGACCAGAGAGACCATAGAGAACAGAGAGACACCAGAGAGACCATAGAGAACAGAGAGACCATAGAGAACAGAGAGAGACCAGAGAGAGACCAGAAAGACCAGAGAGAGACCAGAGAGACCATAAACCATAGAGAACAGAGAGAGACCAGAGAGACCATAGAGAACAGAGAGAGACCAGAGAGAGACCATAGAGAACAGAGAGAGACCAAAGAGAGACCATAGAGACCAGAAAGACCAGAGAGAGACCAGAAAGACCAGAGAGAACAGAGAGACCATAGAGAACAGAGAGAGACCAGAGAGAGACCATAGAGACCAGAAAGACCAGACAGACCAGAGAGACCATAGAGAACAGAGAGAGACTATAGAGAACAGAGAGAGACCAGAGAGAGACGATAGAGACCAGAAAGACCAGAGAGAGACCAGAGAGACCAGAGAGAACAGAGAGAGACCAGGGAGAACAGAGAGAGACCAGAGAGACCATAGAGAACAGAGAGAGACCAGAGAGAGACCATAGAGACCAGAAAGACCAGAGAGAGACCAGAGAGACCAGAGAGACCGTAGAGAACAGAGAGACCATAGAGAACAGAGAGAGACCAGAGAGACCACAGAGAACAGAGAGAGACCATAGAGACCAGAATGACCAGAGAGACCAGAGAGACCAGAGAGAACAGAGAGAACAGCGAGACCAGAGAGACCAGAGACCAGAGAGAGACCAGCGAGACCATAGAGAACAGAGAGAGACCAAAGAGACCAGAGAGAGACCAGAGAGTCCAGAGAGACCAGATCCTATCTCCCCAGTCTTTCCAGTCAGTCTCTGCCTCCTTGCCTGCATCAGAGGGCCTCAGCTGTCAGATGGAAAATGGATGGGTGATGGACGTGAATATGTCAACAGCAGAGGTTAGTGTAGCATTGAGAGGAATCTGTAGAGGGCTCTGTAGACCTCAACTGACCTCTCTCTCTTCAGTCCCAGCCCCTGCATTCAGCCCTATACACCTGCCCATGGCCTAGCCCCAGCCCCACCCCCAACCCCATCCCCAGCCGACCCCTCTATCCCCAGCCCCAGCTCTAACCCTGGCCCAGACCCCCTTGCCCCCAGCCACAGCCACCCAGTCTGAGACCCAGCCCCACTAGGCGTAGCCCAGGCCCCAAACTCCTAACCCCAGCCCCAGGCCCAGCCCCAGGACCAGCCCCAGGCCCAGCCCCAGGCCCAGGCCCAGGCCTAGCCCCAGCCACAGCCACAGCCACAGCCACATCCACAGCCACAGCCACAGCCACAGCCACCCAGTCTCAGACCCAGCCCCACTAGGCGTAGCCCAGGCCCCAAACTCCTAACTCCAGCCCCAGGCCCCAGCCCCAGGACCAGCCCCAGGCCCAGCCCCAAGCCATCCTAAAACATAAAATGTAACTGCTCTTATTTCCAAATTCCAACGCATTCTCAGTAATGCAATACAAAGCTGGTAATAATTCATGTCATTTATTACTATACAAGAGTTCAGATACTAGTTACTGATTGCTGAAGGGATTTGGAGAATCGAGGAAAGTTATTTCAGCAGTGGTTTATGTGCATAAACGAGCATAAATCCAGAAAACATGAACTTGTTATAAATCTAGACATCTGAGCATGCTGTCTAACCTCATGTGGGTTTCCAATAGACTACACTGGGTTTCCAATAGACTACATTGGGTTTCCAATAGACTACACTGGGTTTCCAATAGACTACACTGGGTTTCCAATAGACTACATTGGGTTTCCAATAGACTACACTGGGTTTCCAATAGGCTACATTGGGTTTCCAATAGACTACACTGGGTTTCCTATAGACTACACTGGGTTTCCAATAGACTACACTGGGTTTCCAATAGGCTACACTGGGTTTCCAATAGGCTACATTGGGTTTCCAATAGGCTACACTGGGTTTCCAATAGGCTACACTGGGTTTCCAATAGGCTACACTTCTCATAATACTGGTAGCAATGATTTCTAAATGGAAAATGACAAACAGATTACAAGGGGTGGGACCTTTGCTAATGAATAGTACTTTATTTGCCTAATAACCCTGAGTTTATCACTAACACAGTGAAACATTTGATGATTAGATATCACTGTTAAAGTGTATAATACAGCATTGAGGCAGTTCATAGAACAATGACTTGTATAACAGCCTGCATCCTATTGCTTATGTATGTCAATGTCCCTTTGAAATGCAGCCCATAGAGGATAGGTTAGGTCCAGCACTGGTTCTTTGTTAACAGCCAGTGTAGTGCTGTTTTACTACCATTCATTTAACTATCCACTTAAACATGACATTGTATGTACAGCAATCTAGAATGCATCAATACACTTTTATGGGAAGTGAACCCATCCTCGTTATCTACAAACACACACACACACACAAACACACACACCGCCTCTGCCTTGTGAAATTTTCCCTGGGCCTAGGCCAACAATCTAGCCTGCTGACCAGAAGACCACCAATCTCCAGGATTAACAGACCAGATCAACTCAAAACGTACAATCTGAAATAGTTAGTTACTATATCCTACATGTATTACAATGTTTTGTGCACAAAACCACTAAAAACAAACATTTCTCATAAACTCAACTCAAATCCAATTGTATTTGTCACATTCGCCGAATACAACAGGTGTAGACCTTTCCGTGAAATGCCTACTTACAAGCCCTTAACCAACAATGCAGAATTTTCTTTTAAAGTTAGAAAATATTTGCTAAAAAAATTATAAAAAATCTAATAAACCAAGTAAGAAAAAAAAGTAACATAAAATAATAATAACACGGCTATATACATACAGTGGGTACCAGTACTGAGTCAATGTGTGGCAGTACAGGTTAGTCAAGGTCATTGAGGTAATAGTACATGTAGGTAGGGGTAAGAAACAGCTGATGCCTGCTGGTCTGTTCATTAACACTGTACCTCATTTTGTTTATCTGTCGGCCCCAGCCTCGAACTCAGGTCCTGTGTGTACCTAACTGACCCTCTCTGCCCATTCATCGCCATTTACACGTTGTTGTCTTAGCTCTCCCGACCAACACCCGGGATTGCTTTATGCCTATGCTCTAATGTCAGTATGCCTTGTCTATTGCTGTTTCGGTTAGTTATTATTGCTTTATTTCACTGTAGAGCCCCCCAGTCCTGCTCAACATGCCTTGAAAGATAGCTCTTTCGTCCCACCCCCCCACGCATGCGGAGACCTCACCTGGCTTAACTGGTGCCTCCAGAGACGCAACCTCTCTCATTGTCACTCAATACCTAGGTTTACCTCCACTGTACTCACATCCTACCATACCCTTGTCTGTACACTATGCCCGGAATCTGTTCTACCACGCCCAGAAATCTGCTCCTTTTATTCTCTGTTCCCAACGCACTAGATGACCAGTTTTTATAGCATTTAGCCGTACCCTTATCCTACTCCTCCTCTGTTCCTCTGGTGATGTTGAGGTTAACCCAGGCCCTGTTGCCCCCAGTTCTACACCTATTCCCCAGGCGCTATCATTTGTTGACTTCTGTAACTGTAAAAGCCTTGGTTTCATGCATGTTAATCAGAAGCCTCCTCCCTAAGTTTGTTTTATTCACTGCTTTAGCACACTCCGCCAACCCTGATGTCCTAGCCTTGTCTGAATCCTGCCTCAGGGTTGAATCCTGCCTCAGGCTTGAATCCTGCCTCAAAAATTCTGAAATCTCCATCTCCAATTACAACATTTTCCGTCAAGATAGAACTGCCAACGGGGGCGGAGTTGCAATCTACTGCAGAGATAGCCTGCAGAGTTCTGTCTTACTATCCAGGTCTGTGCCCAAACAGTTTGAGCTTCTACTTTTAAATATCCACCTGACCAGAAAAAAAGTATCTCACTGTTGTCGCTTGTTATAGACCCCCCTCAGCCACCAGCTGTGCCCTGGACACCATATGTGAATTGATTGCCCCCCATCTATCTTCAGAGTTCGTACCGTTAGGTGACCTAAACTGGGATATGCTTAACACCCCGGCCATCCTACAATCTAAGCTAGATGCCCTCAATATCACACAAATTACCAAAGAATCTACCAATTACAACTCTAAATCCGTAAACACGGGCACCCTCATAGATATCATCCTGACCAACTTGCCCTCCAAATACACCTCTGCTGTCTTCAAACAGGATCTCAGCGATCACTGCCTCATCGCCTGCGTCCGTAATGGGTCCGCGGTCAAACTACCACCCTTCATCACTGTCAAACGCTCCCTAAAATATTTCAGAGAGCAGGCCTTTCTAATCGACCTGGCCCGGGTATCCTGGAAGGATATTGACCTCATCCCGTCAGTAGAGGATGCCTGGTTGTTCTTTAAAAGTGCTTTCCTCACCATCTTAAATAAGCATGCCACATTCAAAAAATGTTGAACTAAGAACAGATATAGCCCCTGGTTCACTCCAGACTTGACAGCCCTTGACCAGCACAAAAACATCCTGTGGTGTACGGCATTACCATCAAATAGCCCCCACGATATGCAACTTTTCAGGGAAGTCAGGAACCTTTATACACAGTCAGTTAGGAAAGCTTTATCTTGGCCAGTTGTACATGAGAACCTGTTCTCAACTGGCCTACCTGGTTAAATAAAGGCGAAATTAAACATGTCATAAAAACTATGCATAGATATTAACAGCCAGTTGTGACAGCATAAAAAAGGGGTCAATGCAAATAGTCTATTGGAGAAACTGTTTAGCAGTCTTATGGCTTTGGGGTTAAAGCTGTTATGGAGCCTTTTGGACCTTGATTTGGTGATCCGGTACCGCTTGACGTGCGATAGCAGAGAGAACAGTCTATGACTAGGGTGGGTGGAGTCTTTGGCAATTTTTAAGGCCATCCTCTGACACCGCTTGGTATAGAGGTCCTGGATGGCAGGAAGCTTGGCCCCGGGGATATACTGGGCCGTACACACTACCTTCTGTAGTGCCTTGTTGAGCAGTTGCCATAACAAGCTATGATGCAAACAGACAGGATGCTCTCGATGGTGCAGCTGTATACCTTTTGAGGATCTGAGGACCCATGCCAAATCTTTTCAGTCTCCTGAGGAATAGGCATTGTCGTGCCTTCTTCATGACTGTCTTGGCGTGTTTGGACCATGATAGTTTATAAGTGATGTGGACACCAACGAACTTGAAGCTTTCAACCCGCTCCAATACAGCCTCGACGGTGTGAATGGGGGTGTGCTCTGCACCCCTTTTCCTGTAGTCCACAATCAGCTATTTTGTCTTGCTCACGTTGAGGGAGAGGTTGTTGTCCTGGCACCACACTGCCAGGTCTCTGACCTCCTCCCTATAGGCTGTCTCATCATTGTCGGTGATCAGGCCTACCACTGTTGTGTCGTCGGCAAACGTAATGATGGTGTTGGAATCGTGCTTGGCCACGCAGTCGTGTGTGAACAGGGAACACAGAAGAGGACTAAGCACGCACACCTGAGTGGCCCCCGTGTTGTGGATCAGCGTGGCCGATGTGTTGTTGCCTATCCTTACCACTGAGGGCGGTCCATCAGGAAGTCCACGATCCCGTTGTAGATGAGGTATTTAGTCCCAGGGTCCTTAGCTTAGCGATGAGCATTGAGAACACTATGGTGTTGAACCCTAAGCTCTAGTAAATTAACAGCACTCTCACATAGGTGTTCCTTTTGTCCAGGTGGGAGACGGCAGTGTGGAGTGCAATAGAGATAGCCTCATCTGTGGATCTGTTGTGGTGGTATGTGAATAGTAGTGGGTCTATGATTTTTAGGATGATGGTGTTGATCTGAGCCGTGACCAGCCTTTCAAAGTACTTCCTGGCTACAGATGTGAGTGCTAAGGGTCGGTAGTCATTTAGGCAGGTTACCTTGGCGTTCTTGGGCATCCATCATGGGACTATGGTGGTCTGCTTGAAACATGTAGGTATTACAGACTCGGTCAGGGAGTGGTTGAAAATGTCAGTGAAGACACTTGCCAGTTGGTCAGCGCATGCTCTGAGTACACGTCCAGGTAATCCGTCTGACCCTGCGACCTTGCTCCACCCATCTGCTTCACTGATCTGCTCCACTCATGATGCTGCTGGTTGAATGAGCTCACATCACAACTTCAGCAAGATAGCTGTTACACTGAAGTTGGTCCCTAAAATGAACGCTTCCCACCATTTCAATGTTATTACAACAACATTCTCAGTAATGGTTATAGAATTGTTTTCTTGCTATGACTGTCATATGTGGTTGTTTTTCTGCCTTAGTTGAATGCACTGACTGTCAGTCGTTCTGGGTAAGACCGTCTGCTGAAAGTCCAAAATGTAATGTTGGGTGTCCAATCATGCATCTTTTGACCAGTGGGTAAAATAATGTGCTAACAATAAGTCGCACTGTCGCACCGGCGTGATTTAGGACTTTTAACCACTATAACAACATTGTGTGTTTGAGCTAGGCTTCTGGGTTGTACCATTTCTTCTGCATCTGTTGGTACCAACCATTAGTCTGTGTGATTAACAGGGGCTGAATTAGAAAACAAATCTATGAAAAGCTAAGACTCTCACGAACACGCACGTGTAACATGGTTTTCTCTATGACGCTCACAAGCTACACAATAGTCATGTAAGAGGTTCTTCTACACAGAAGATCATAAGAAATCCCAGGACATAGTGTCTATAATACTGTAAGGGGTTCTTCAACAGAACAACATAGGAAATCCCAGGACATAGTGTCTATAATACTGTAAGGGGTTCTTCTACATAGAAGATCACAGTAAATCCCAGGACATAATGTCTATAATACTGTAAGGGGTTCTTCTACATAGATGACCATAGGAAATCCAGGACATAGTGTCTATAATACTGTAATAAACTCACATAGTTGCTGTCACAAACTCCAAACTCCACACAGTTGTCACTGACTAGTTAGATATTAATTTCCCACTGAGCAAACCATTTCTGGACTTACAGCATTCATATCAATTCATTTTGATCCGGTTTTTATTTGGAGGACCGACATTAAAATGTACATTTGTCAATAAAACTCATGAATGCAACTGTTTATGTCAACATGTGTTGTGTTCCACTTGTAGCCCTGGTTGTCCTGAAAATAAAATGGTGAAAGCCTTCATTGTGAGACTAAATATAGCAGCTGGACATGCAGATCAATGAGAGTCAGATAAATGAAAAGCTGATTTTAGCTGGGGTCTCGGGTTAATTGTGTAGATAAGAAAACCAATGGTCCAAACCTCATGTCTCTATCATAATCCGTACAAACGTTATTGGAGTTTTTACTCATGTAGGATGTCCAGAATTGAGGTGACTAAATCCAAAATCTGTAAAATTGCCCTAGGTTGGATTCATAGTGCTACTGTCTACCTAACAGCCTCATTTTCCCATTGAACTCATCATCTTTTTTCTCAAATCCGCAGGACATAAAACAATATAGAGGTAAGATGAATATCAATATTAAGACATGAAATGCGGCATTTTCAAATTTTAGTATACACTTTTCATATTAATTTGAAATTCCTGTTATTTTTCAAAGATTTCTCACAAAAACAAGTGTATCTCTGTGAAATGTCAACGGAACACAAGCTTTTTATTTTCAAAGCCTTTTACATTTAATTCAGCTCATGTCATGCAAATGGAGCTTTTTGCGACCTGCGGATACAACTTTGAAGACAACAACCACAAAATGTAAATTCCTTAACAGGTATTACAAGAAAGCTGTATTCCTACAGTATATCAACAGAGCTCGGTGCTTATTATCAGATGTATTATGTTACGAAATCTGACTTTTTGGATATATTGTTAAGGAAATGTTAGAGAAAGACACCACTGAACGATTTAGAACTTGAATAATCATATTTTTCTTGGTAAAATGCATATGGCAAAATTTCATCACCAAATCGCATTTTCACCCACTCTGGGAAGATATCCCTCTACATTGAGTTACTAATGTGGTCTGTAGCAAGGCCTGCAAGTAATATTTGTCTTACCTTTTGGCGCAAACAGGTCCAGTCTTTTGCTGAAGTAATCCTTGGCAAATTAATGTTTTAACATTTTTCAAGTTTTGAAAGTTTTTAGCTTTTCATTTTTAAAAGTTTTATTTAACCTTTATTTAACTAGGCAAGGCAGTTAAGAACGAATTCTTATTTACAATGACAGCCTACCAAAAGGCAAAAAGCCCCGGGGCCTGGGATCAAAAAAATTATAATAATAATACAACATAAATATAGGACAAAACACACATCACAACAAGAGAGACACAAGACTACATAAAGAGAGACCTAAGGCAACAACAAAAGAGCAAAACATGACAACACAGCATGGTAGCAACACAACATGACAACAACATGGTAGCAACACAACATGACAACAACATGGTAGCAACACAACATGACAACAACATGGTAGCAACACAACATGACAACAACATGGTTGCAGCACAAAAACATGTTACAAACATTATTGGGCAAAGTCAACAGCACAAAGGTCAAGAAGGTAGAGACAACAATACATCATACAAAGCAGCCACAACTGTCAGTAAGAGTGTCCATGATTGAGTCTTTGAATGAAGAGATAGCTAGCTAGCTACATGCCAGCCACCCATGTCAATGGGACAAATGTGTAGTGTGATGTTGTCCCTATAGACACTGATCTTGGGTATTTGCCCCACTTAAGGTTAGTTTGAGGGAGGGGAAGCTTATCCAAAACTTTAATTTGGGGAAACTTTTCCTCTGAGCAGCGAAAAGAGGTTGTAGCCTCACACCCTAACATTTATTTTAGGAAAAAAATAAATTTAGAAACAGTAAGGAACAAATAAATTTCACAATGAATAAATTAAACAGTAACCCTTCCACACGTTGTAAATAAACCTTTTGAATTTCCACCTATAGCAAGACAAGTGCCTCTGGCTGTGCTTCGAACATACAGTGCATTTGGAAAGTATTCAGACCCCTTGACTTTTTCCACATTTTGTTACGTTACAGACTTATTCTAAAATTGCTTAAATTGTTTTTCATCAATCTACACACAATACCCTATAATGACAAAGTGAAATCAGGTTTTTAGAAAATTAAGCAAATGTATAAAATAAAAAAAACTTAAATACCTTATTTACATAAGTATTCAGACACTTTGCTATGAAACTTGAAACTGAGCTCAGGTGCATCCTGTTTCCATTGATCATCCTTGCGATGTTTCTACAACTGTTTCTACAAAGGGCCTAGCTCATGAGCTGATGAAGAACCCAATGGTCACTCTGACAGAGCTCCAGAGTTCCTCTGCGGAGATGAGAGAACCTTCCAGAAGGACAACCATCTCTGCAGCACTCCAGCAATCATGCCTTAATGGTAAAGTTGCCAGACGGAAGCCACTCCTTAGTAAAAGGCACATGACAGCCCACTTGGAGTTTGCCAAAAAAGCACCTAAAGACTCTCAGACCTTGAGAAACAAGATTCTCTCGTCTGATGAAACCAAAATTGAACTATTTGACCTGAATGCAAGCGTCACCTCTTGAGGATACCTGGCAACATCCCTCCGGTGAAGCATGATGGTGGCAGCATCATGCTGTGGGGATGTTTTTCAGAGGCAGGGACTTGTTTATTATGGGGCATTGATGAGGGAAAAAAAGTCACGTAACAAAAAGTTGTAACGTAACAAATTGTGGAAAAAGTCAAGGGATCTGAATTCTTTCCGAAGGCCCTGTAGCTCTCCTCCACAGCCCTGCTGGCTAAACTTGAGTCAAAGGAGACTGAGGAGGAGCAGTCGGAAATCACAATCCACAGTTAGTGTGACTCACGTCTTCTGTGTCTTTTCTGCTCTGTCTAATCACTGCTTTGCGCTACTATTCATAGCAAGTCTCATTTGGAATGACATAATCCCTGGTATTGTATTCCGCTTTCCCATTACAGCCTCAGGAAAGGTTCACACCACTGCGTTATTCTTCCTATTCGTGTCAAAGTTGAAGTTGAAATTAATCCGACTTATTCTCTTATTGACTCCCTTGAGGTCAAACTGAAGTTTAAAGGTCATGCTGCTGGTATACCTGGCCTACTGTTGTGTTCCAAATATATCTTTGTGATGGAATACATTGCACTAAATGCAATGGAATGTAAACCACTGCAATGAAATATGAGCCAATATAATCCAACATGTGAGTCACTGTCAATGCTGTCAGTTCTTGAAGTCGCTTTGTATAAAAGCGTCTGCTGAATGACCATACAGTACACTATGTAAACCATGTTTACCATTCCATATGATGGGCTGCTGTGTTCCTAAGATATTTATGGGATATACAGCGCATTCGGAAAGTTTTCAGACTAGGGTTGCAATGGGTCGGAAACTTTCCGGGAAATTTTCCACTGGAAGTTAAGCCCTGGAATTTGGGGAATTTTGCTAAATTTCATTTAAAAAGTTAGCTTATAAAGGTGAACCTTTTTTGTGGGATACACATAAGGCAATTCTAGGTCTTGTGGCATATTCTGGTTAAACTATCCCCAATTCAATGGAATTGCAACCCCCTGCATGCACAGTGCATTCTTCCATCACATGTGCAGAGCACTCTTCCATCACATGTACAGCTGATTGCAAGGTCTTGCACACTAATGAGATGCCACACTCCTACACAGTTTGAGCCAAAGACTAAATGATTTCTGGTAAGTTTTGATTACAATACTCTGTGAGGTATTTTATATGACATATGATTTTATATGATTATGATTTTTTTTACATGATTTTTTTGTTAACTAGTTAACTAAAGTGTGTTAAAATAATTTCTAACTTGTTAACAATTTCTCCTAGTTAGTTTTTGCTACCATGTGGGTTTTAGCTTGCTTGAGCTTGCTAACTGAGGAGTGTTAATTCACCTGTTTCCATAGATGTTTCATTTTAAAACATTTATATTACAAAGGACTTGTTCAATCTAAGTGCTTACATTGCCTTGCAAAAGTATTCATCCCCCTTGGTGTTTTTCCTATTTATTTGCATTACAACCTGTAATTTCAATGGAATTTTATTTGGATGTCATGTAATAGACATACACAAAATAGTCCAAATTGGTGAATGAAATGAAAAAAATCACTTGTTTCAAAAATAATTGTAAAAAAATCTAGATGGAAAAGTGGTGCGTGCATATGTATTCACCCCCTTTGCTACGAAGCCCCTAAATAAGATCTGGTGCAACCAATTATCTTCAGAAGTCACATAATTAGTTAAATAAAGTCCACCTCTGTCACATGATCTCAGTATGTACACCTGTTCTGAAAGGCCCCAGAGTCTGCAACACCACTAAGCAAGGAGCACCACCAAGCAAGCAGCACTATGAAAACCAAGGAGCTCTCCAAACAAGTCAGGGACAAAGTTGTGGAGAAGTACAGATCAGGGTTGGGATCAAAAAAATATCAGAAACTTTGAACATCCCACGGAGCACCAATAAATCCATTATTAAAAAATGGAAAGAATATGGCACCACAACAAACCTGCCAAGAGAGGGCAGCCCACCAAAACTCGCGGACCAGGCAAGGAGGGCATTAATAAGAGAGGCAACAAAGAGACCAAAGATAACCCTGAAGAAGCTGCAAAGCTCCACAGCGGAGATTGGAGTATCTGTCCATTGGACCACTTTAAGCCGTACACTCCACAGAGCTGGGCTTTACGGAAGAGTGGCCAGAAAAAAAGCCATTGCTTAAAGAAAAAAAATAAGCAAATATGTTTGGTGTTCGCCAAAAGGCATGTGGGAGACTCCCCAAACATATGGAAGAAGGTACTCTGGTCAGATGAGACTAAAATTGAGCTTTTTGGCCATCAAGGAAAACGCTTTGTCTGGCTCAAACCCAACACCTCGCTTCACCCCGAGAACACCATTCCCACAGTGAAGCATGGTGGTGGCAGCATCATGCTGTGGGGATGTTTTTCATCAGCAGGGATTGGGAAACTGATCACAATTAAAGGAATGATGGATGGTGCTAAATACAGGGAAATTCTTGAGGGAAACCTGTTTCAGTCTTCCAGAGATTTGAGACTGGGATGGAGGTTCACCTTCCAGCAGGACAATGACCCTACGCATACTGCTATAGCAACACTTTAGTGATTTAAGGGGAAACATTTAAATGTCTTGGAATGGCCTAGTCAAAGACCAGACCTCAATCCAATGGAGAATCGTGGTATGACTTAAAGATTGCTGTACACCTGCAGAACCCATCCAACTTGAAGGAGCTGGAGGAGTTTTGTCTTGAAGAATGGGCAACAATCCCAGTAGCTAGATGTGCCAAGCTTATAGAGGCATACCCCAAGAGACTTGCAGCTGTAATTGCTGCAAAAGGTGGCTCTACAAAGTATTGACTTGGGGGGTGAATAGTTATGCACGCTAAAGTTTTCAGTTTTTTTGTCGTATTTCTTGTCTTGTTTCACAATAAAAAATATTTTGCATCTTCAAAGTGGTTTGCATGTTGTATAAATCAAACGATACAAGCCCCCAAAATCAATTTTAATTTGTGGTTGTAAGGCAACAAATAGGAAAAATGCCAGAGGGGGGAATACTTTTGCAAGCCACTATAACTATTTACAGTATCTGTACATGGAAATGTATTTGTGTTTTTTTTTACTACTTTTTTCATCTTTACGGGAAAATGCCACGAGCATTATCTGATGTGTGGAGACATTTCACTGCAGCTAATGTAGAATGAAAAGATGTGTACATTTGCAAATACTGTGCCAAATCATATGTGAAGAATGCAACAAAGATGCAGATTCATCTGGCCAAGTGCATAAGGTTCCCTCAGTGCTCACAACAAGCAAGCTCTGACAAAATTCCCTCTACTTCTATTCGAGGTGAAAATGATGAATCAGACACCTTATCGATAGCAACAGCTCATGGTCCTCCTCGAATCAGAAGTTTTTTTGACTCAATGGAGGAATGTAGTCAGAGAAATGCTGATGAATGTCTTGCTCGAGCGGTGTATGCAACTGGTTCACCTCTGATGCTCACAGGCAATGTGTATTGGAAGAGATTTCTGAATGTTCTTCACCCAGCATACACCCCTCCAACCAGACATGCTTTATCTACTCATTTGCTGGATACAGAGTTCAACAGAGTTCAAGTGAAGGTCAAGCAAATCACAGAGAATGCAGATTGTACTGCAATCATCTCTGATGGGTGGTCGAATATTCGTGGGCAAGGAATAATTAACTACATCGTCTCCACCCCTCAACCACTATTCTACAAGAGCACAGACACAAGGGACAATGGACACACCGGTCTCTACATTGCAGATGAGCTGAAGGCAGTCATCAATGACCTTGGAACACAGAAGGTATTTGCACTGGTGACAGACAATGCCGCGAACATGAAGGCTGCTTGGTCTAAAGTGGAGAAGACCTACCCTCACATCACACCCATTGGCTGTGCTGCTCATGCATTGAATCTGCTCCTCAAGGACATCATGGCACTGAAAACAATAGATACACTACAAGAGGGCCAAGGAAATGGTTAGGTATGTGAAGGGTCATCAAGTTATAGCAGTAATCTACCTCACCAAGCAAAGTGAGAAGAATAAGAGCACCACATTGAAGCTGCCCAGCAACACCCGTTGGGGTGGTGTTGTCATCATGTTTGACAGTCTCCTGGAGGGGAAGGAGTCTCTCCAAGAAATGGCCATATCCCAGTCTGCCGATATGGACAGCCCCATCAAGAGGATCCTCCTGGATGATGTATTTTGGGAGAGAATGGTAAGCAGCCTTAAACTCCTGAAACCTATAGCAGTAGCTATTGCACGGATTGAGGATGTGTGTGTGAGCGTGCGTGCCTGCATGCCCACAAATGCTGATGCTCCAGATACTCAACTAGTCTAAAGAAGGCCAGTTTTATTGCTTCTTCAATCAGAACAACAGTTTTTAGCTGTGCTAACATAATTGCAAAAGGGTTTTCTAATGATCAATTAGCCTTTTAAAATAATAAACATGGATTAGCTAACACAACGTGCCTTGGAACACAGGAGTGGTGGTTGCTGATTATGGGCCTCTGTATGCCTATGTAGATATTCCATAAGAAATCAGCTGTTTCCAGCTACAATAGTAATTTACAATATTAACAATGTCTACACTGCATTTCTGATCAATTCAATGTTATTTTAATGGACAAAAAAGGCTTTTATTTAAAAAATAAGGAAATTTCGAAGTGACCCCAAACTTTTGAACGGTAGTGTATGTGTGAGACTCGATGAGACTGTAATGTATGTTGACAATGTTTACCATTGCATACGTAGTGAGTAACAGCTATAAGTTTTTCTCGTACTTCCTGTCAACGCTGGCTATATTGGTTCGTTCTGTTATGTAGGTCACACTATAGCTACAAGCCCACTCACCACTCAGCACAGAACGCATTCAAGAAGTCGGATAAACTGAGTCCAAAATGGCACCCTATTCCCCATATAGTACACTACACCTGTCAAATGGGTCAAAAGTAGTGCACTACATAGGGAATAGGGTGCCATTTGGGATGTACACAATGTGTGTTCCACTTTATTCACGCAGGTTATAGAGTACGGTAGAAAGGTTTAGAAATCATCATTTATCTCTTGACTTGATTTTTTGGGGGAAAA
>NC_074673.1:10081119-10126119 GCF_029448725.1 Salvelinus fontinalis | reverse complement strand
TCACTCATAACTGATCTCAAAGGGCTCTCTGACAGGGTTTCAGCCTCACTCATAACTGATCTCAAAGGGCTCTCTGACAGGGTTTCAGCCTCACTCATAACTGATCTCAAAGGGCTCTCTGACAGGGTTTCAGCCTCACTCATAACTGATCTCAAAGGGCTCTCTGACAGGGTTTCAGCCTCACTCATAACTGATCTCAAAGGGCTCTCTGACAGGGTTTCAGCCTCACTCATAACTGATCTCAAAGGGCTCTCTGACAGGGTTTCAGCCTCACTCATAACTGATCTCAAAGGGCTCTCTGACAGGGTTTCAGCCTCACTCATAACTGATCTCAAAGGGCTCTCTGACAGGGTTTCAGCCTCACTCATAACTGATCTCAAAGGGCTCTCTGACAGGGTTTCAGCCTCACTCATAACTGATCTCAAAGGGCTCTCTGACAGGGTTTCAGCCTCACTCATAACTGATCTCAAAGGGCTCTCTGACAGGGTTTCAGCCTCACTCATAACTGATCTCAAAGGGCTCTCTGACAGGGTTTCAGCCTCACTCATAACTGATCTCAAAGGGCACTCTGACAGGGTTTCAGCCTCACTCATAACTGATCTCAAAGGGCTCTCTGACAGGGTTTCAGCCTCACTCATAACTGATCTCAAAGGGCTCTCTGACAGGGTTTCAGCCTCACTCATAACTGATCTCAAAGGGCTCTCTGACAGGGTTTCAGCCTCACTCATAACTGATCTCAAAGGGCTCTCTGACAGGGTTTCAGCCTCACTCATAACTGATCTCAAAGGGCTCTCTGACAGGGTTTCAGCCTCACTCATAACTGATCTCAAAGGGCTCTCTGACAGGGTTTCAGCCTCACTCATAACTGATCTCAAAGGGCTCTCTGACAGGGTTTCAGCCTCACTCATAACTGATCTCAAAGGGCTCTCTGACAGGGTTTCAGCCTCACTCATAACTGATCTCAAAGGGCTCTCTGACAGGGTTTCAGCCTCACTCATAACTGATCTCAAAGGGCTCTCTGACAGGGTTTCAGCCTCACTCATAACTGATCTCAAAGGGCTCTCTGACAGGGTTTCAGCCTCACTCATAACTGATCTCAAAGGGCTCTCTGACAGGGTTTCAGCCTCACTCATAACTGATCTCAAAGGGCTCTCTGACAGGGTTTCAGCCTCACTCATAACTGATCTCAAAGGGCTCTCTGACAGGGTTTCAGCCTCACTCATAACTGATCTCAAAGGGCTCTCTGACAGGGTTTCAGCCTCACTCATAACTGATCTCAAAGGGCTCTCTGACAGGGTTTCAGCCTCACTCATAACTGATCTCAAAGGGCTCTCTGACAGGGTTTCAGCCTCACTCATAACTGATCTCAAAGGGCTCTCTGACAGGGTTTCAGCCTCACTCATAACTGATCTCAAAGGGCTCTCTGACAGGGTTTCAGCCTCACTCATAACTGATCTCAAAGGGCTCTCTGACAGGGTTTCAGCCTCACTCATAACTGATCTCAAAGGGCTCTCTGACAGGGTTTCAGCCTCACTCATAACTGATCTCAAAGGGCTCTCTGACAGGGTTTCAGCCTCACTCATAACTGATCTCAAAGGGCTCTCTGACAGGGTTTCAGCCTCACTCATAACTGATCTCAAAGGGCTCTCTGACAGGGTTTCAGCCTCACTCATAACTGATCTCAAAGGGCTCTCTGACAGGGTTTCAGCCTCACTCATAACTGATCTCAAAGGGCTCTCTGACAGGGTTTCAGCCTCACTCATAACTGATCTCAAAGGGCTCTCTGACAGGGTTTCAGCCTCACTCATAACTGATCTCAAAGGGCTCTCTGACAGGGTTTCAGCCTCACTCATAACTGATCTCAAAGGGCTCTCTGACAGGGTTTCAGCCTCACTCATAACTGATCTCAAAGGGCTCTCTGACAGGGTTTCAGCCTCACTCATAACTGATCTCAAAGGGCTCTCTGACAGGGTTTCAGCCTCACTCATAACTGATCTCAAAGGGCTCTCTGACAGGGTTTCAGCCTCACTCATAACTGATCTCAAAGGGCTCTCTGACAGGGTTTCAGCCTCACTCATAACTGATCTCAAAGGGCTCTCTGACAGGGTTTCAGCCTCACTCATAACTGATCTCAAAAGGCTCTCTGACAGGGTTTCAGCCTCACTCATAACTGATCTCAAAGGGCTCTCTGACAGGGTTTCAGCCTCACTCATAACTGATCTCAAAGGGCTCTCTGACAGGGTTTCAGCCTCACTCATAACTGATCTCAAAGAGCTCTCTGACAGGGTTTCAGCCTCACTCATAACTGATCTCAAAGGGCTCTCTGACAGGGTTTCAGCCTCACTCATAACTGATCTCAAAGGGCTCTCTGACAGGGTTTCAGCCTCACTCATAACTGATCTCAAAGAGCTCTCTGACAGGGTTTCAGCCTCACTCATAACTGATCTCAAAGGGCTCTCTGACAGGGTTTCAGCCTCACTCATAACTGATCTCAAAGGGCTCTCTGACAGGGTTTCAGCCTCACTCATAACTGATCTCAAAGGGCTCTCTGACAGGGTTTCAGCCTCACTCATAACTGATCTCAAAGGGCTCTCTGACAGGGTTTCAGCCTCACTCATAACTGATCTCAAAGGGCTCTCTGACAGGGTTTCAGCCTCACTCATAACTGATCTCAAAGGGCACTCTGACAGGGTTTCAGCCTCACTCATAACTGATCTCAAAGGGCTCTCTGACAGGGTTTCAGCCTCACTCATAACTGATCTCAAAGGGCTCTCTGACAGGGTTTCAGCCTCACTCATAACTGATCTCAAAGTGCTCTCTGACAGGGTTTCAGCCTCACTCATAACTGATCTCAAAGGGCTCTCTGACAGGGTTTCAGCCTCACTCATAACTGATCTCAAAGAGCTCTCTGACAGGGTTTCAGCCTCACTCATAACTGATCTCAAAGAGCTCTCTGACAGGGTTTCAGCCTCACTCATAACTGATCTCAAAAGGCTCTCTGACAGGGTTTCAGCCTCACTCATAACTGATCTCAAAGGGCTCTCTGACAGGGTTTCAGCCTCACTCATAAATGGTCACAAAGGGCTCTCTGACAGGGCTTCAGCCTCACTCATAACTGATCTCAAAGGGCTCTCTGACAGGGTTTCAGCCTCACTCATAAATGATCACAAAGGGCTCTCTGACACAAATTGTGAGGCATACTGAGACGCCCAATGTTGCTTCTTTGTTAGTGATTTCTGGTGAATAAAAGTTTATAACATTGCATCCAACACTGACTTTTGTTGTATGTTATCCACCCCACACCCACTGCTTCAGACTGCCGTCATATCATACCCAGAGCCAGGCTGTCGAACAGGCTTTGGATCGACAGAAGTACAGAGGTCTTGTGTTTGGCTTTGTGTTCCTGTAGGCACGAATATGATACAAAGTAGGTATATCATAGTATGTTTTCTATTTACAAATCCACTCCAAGGCTGTGTTCCAAATTTCCTCTGCTTTTGACCAGCACCCATAGGGCCCTGGTTGAAGGTAGTGCAATAACAAATAGGGGTGCTTATATTTCTCCTGTTTCACTGCATGCACAAGTGGGTAACCTGTATGAGTGTGTGGTAGGAAATGGAAATGTGTTTTTTGCACATCCAAACTCCCACTGAGGGTAGGGTCACGGACCAGCCATTGTTGACGGTGACCCTGGAGCAATTAGGGTGAAGTGCCTTGCTCAAGTGCAGAACGACAGTTTCTTTCTTATTTTACCTTGGAAGCACTGGGATTCAAACTAGCAATCATTTGGTTTTCTGGCCCAACACTCTAACAACTAGGCTGCCAACAGCCCCATATATATACTGGCCCAACGCTCTACCCACTAGGCTACCTGCCACCCCATATATACTGGTCCAACTCTCTAACCACTAGGCTACCTGCCGCCCCATATATACTGGCCCAACGCTCTAACCACTAAGCTACCTGCCGTCCCATATATACTGGCCCAACTCTCTAACCACTAGGCTACCTGCCGCCCCATATATACTGGCCCAATGCTCTAACCACTAGGCTACCTGCCGCCCCATATATACTGGCCCAATGCTCTAACCACTAGGCTACCTGCCGCCCCATATATACTGGTCCAACTCTCTAACCACTAGGCTACCTGCCGCCCCATATATACTGGTCCAACTCTCTAACCACTAAGCTACCTGCCATCCCGTATATACTGGCCCAACGCTCTAACCACTAGGCTACCTGCCGCCCCATATATACTGGTCCAACTCTCTAACCACTAGGCTACCTGCCGCCCCATATATACTGGTCCAACTCTCTAACCACTAAGCTACCTGCCGTCCCGTATATACTGGCCCAATGCTCTAACCACTAGACTACCTGCCGCCCCATATATACTGGCCCAATGCTCTAACCACTAGGCTACCTGCCGCCCCATATATACTGGCCCAATGCTCTAACCACTAGGCTACCTGCCGCCCCATATATACTGGTCCAACTCTCTAACCACTAGGCTACCTGCCGCCCCATATATACTGGCCCAACTCTCTAACGACTAGGCTACCTGCCGCCCCATATATACTGGTCCAACTCTCTAACCACTAGGCTACCTGCCGCACTATATATACTGGCTCAACGCTCTAACCACTAGGCTACCTGCCGCCCCATATATACTGGCCCAATGCTCTAACCACTAGGCTACCTGCCGCCCCTAATATACTGGCCCAACGCTCTAACCACTAGGCTGCCTGCCGCCCCATATATACTGGTCCAACTCTCTAACGACTAGGCTACCTGCCGCCCCATATATACTGGCCCAATGCTCTAACCACTAGGCTACCTGCCGCACCATATATACTGGCCCAATGCTCTAACCACTAGGCTACCTGCCGCCCCATATATACTGGCCCAACGCTCTAACCACTAGGCTACCTGCCGCCCCATATATACTGGTCCAACTCTCTAACCACTAGGCTACCTGCCGCATTATATATACTGGCCCAATGCTCTAACCACTCGGCTACCTACCGTCCCATATATAGTAAATAGGGTGCAATTTGGGATGCATCCTATAACATAGGATGCATTCTATATTGTAGGATGCATTCTATATTGTAGGATGCATTCTATATTGTAGGATGCATTCTATATCGTAGGATGCATTCTATATTGTAGGATGCATTCTGTATCGTAGGATGCATTCTATATCGTAGGATGCATTCTATATTGTAGGATGCATTCTGTATCGTAGGATGCATTCTGTATCGTAGGATGCATTCTGTATCGTAGAATGCATTCTGTATCGTAGGATGCATTCTGTATCGTAGGATGCATTCTATATCGTAGGATGCATTCTATATCGTAGGATGCATTCTGTATCTTAGGATGCATTCTATATTGTAGGATGCATTCTATATCGTAGGATGCATTCTATATCGTAGGATGCATTCTATATCGTGGATGCATTCTATATCGTAGGATGCATTCTATATCGTGGATGCATTCTATATTGTAGTATGCATTCTATATCATAGGATGCATTCTATGTCGTAGGATGCTATCTGTATCGTAGGATGCATTCTATATCGTAGGATGCATTCTATATCGTGGATGCATTCTATATTGTAGGATGCATTCTATATTGTAAGATGCATTTTATAGTGTAGGATGCATTCTATATCGTAGGATGCATTCTATAGTGTAGGATGCATTCTATATCGTAGGATGCATTCTATATCGTGGATGCATTCCATTTAAAAATCCACTCCAAGCCTTTGAGCAATACATTTTCATCAATGGATAATATCCATCATGATGTCCTTAACCATGAACAAACACGTCTGTTTCCTCCAAAACATTAATCTGGTTTACTCAGTGTGCCAGGGTTTTGTGTTTAAATAATGAAATATGTGTGTGTACCGTCGTAATGACTTTCATCATCGTGGTGGTCTGAATGTTTTACCCACCATTACGTTGTGTGTGTGCTCACAGCAACACAGATGATCTGGTAGGGCATTCAAATATGGTGTGCGTGTGTATGTGTATGTGTATGTGTACTAGTGATGTGTGTGTTGACTCGTAATCCGCAGTCAACTCGGTTATATTCGTGGGGCGGGCGGGTTTAGGGTCATGAAATATTGTGTGGATGAAGGGCGGGCGGGTTGAATAAAGAGAGAACAATTCATAAAATATCTATTAACGTTTAATTCTTGTCCAATCTATAGGCCACATTGAGTTTTTTTCTGACATTAGTACGTAGCCTCAGCTTTAGGGCCTAACTGTAGCTTTGTCAAATACACACCAATTGACGAACGCTTTTGGCAACTTGGTCATAAAAAGTTTACATCGATCCACTGAGGCAGAAAGGAGTTTAATTCAATTAGAGAAAAGCTGTGAAATGGAGAGTTGAAAATAAAGAGCAGGGTAACAGTAATGTTTGGGAAAGATTAGGTGAAGTGGTAAAAGAGCATCATAGCAGTGCTGGCTATATTATGTGTGATGATTGTGAGGCACAATACAAATTCGAGAGCAGTGGTGTAAAGTACTTAACTAAAAATATTTTCAAATACTACTTAAGTCATTTTTTGAGGTATCTGTACTTTACTATTTATATTTTTGACAACATCCCCGGTCATCCCTACTGCCTCTGATCTGGCGGACTCACTAAACACCTGCTTTGTTTGTAAATTATGTCTGAGTGTTGGAGTGTTCCCCTGGCTATCTGTAAATGATGTCTGAGTGTTGGAGTGTTCCCCTGGCTATCTGTAAATGATGTCTGAGTGTTGGAGTGTTCCCCTGGCTATCTGTAAATGATGTCTGAGTGTTGGAGTGTTCCCCTGGCTATCTGTAAATGATGTCTGAGTGTTGGAGTGTTCCCCTGGCTATCTGTAAATGATGTCTGAGTGTTGGAGCCCCTGGCTATCTGTTAATGATGTCTGAGTGTTGGAGCCCCTGGCTATCTGTAAATGATGTCTGAGTGTTGGAGTGTTCCCCTGGCTATCTGTAAATGATGTCTGAGTGTTGGAGCGTGTCCCTGGCTATCTGTAAATGATGTCTGAGTGTTGGAGTGTTCCCCTGGCTATCTGTAAATGATGTCTGAGTGTTGGAGCCCCTGGCTATCTGTAAATGATGTCTGAGTGTTGGAGTGTGCCCCTGGTTATCTGTAATGATGTCTGAGTGTTGGAGCGTGCCCCTGGCTATCTGTTAATGATGTCTGAGTGTTGGAGTCCCTGGCTATCTGTAATGATGTCTGAGTGTTGGAGCCCCTGGCTATCTGTAGATGATGTCTGAGTGTTGGAGCGTGCCCCTGGCTATCTGTAAATGATGTCTGAGTGTTGGAGTGTACCCCTGGCTATCTGTTAATGATGTCTGAGTGTTGGAGCCCCTGGCTATCTGTTAATGATGTCTGAGTGTTGGAGTGTTCCCCTGGCTATCTGTAAATGATGTCTGAGTGTTGGAGTGTTCCCCTGGCTATCTGTAAATGATGTCTGAGTGTTGGAGCCCCTGGCTATCTGTTAATGATGTCTGAGTGTTGGAGTGTTCCCCTGGCTATCTGTAAATGATGTCTGAGTGTTGGAGTGTTCCCCTGGCTATCTGTTAATGATGTCTGAGTGTTGGAGCCCCTGGCTATCTGTTAATGATGTCTGAGTGTTGGAGTGTTCCCCTGGCTATCTGTAAATGATGTCTGAGTGTTGGAGTGTTCCCCTGGCTATCTGTAAATGATGTCTGAGTGTTGGAGCCCCTGGCTATCTGTTAATGATGTCTGAGTGTTGGAGCCCCTGGCTATCTGTAAATGATGTCTGAGTGTTGGAGTGTTCCCCTGGCTATCTGTAAATGATGTCTGAGTGTTGGAGCGTGTCCCTGGCTATCTGTAAATGATGTCTGAGTGTTGGAGTGTTCCCCTGGCTATCTGTAAATGATGTCTGAGTGTTGGAGCCCCTGGCTATCTGTAAATGATGTCTGAGTGTTGGAGTGTTCCCCTGGCTATCTGTAAATGATGTCTGAGTGTTGGAGTGTTCCCCTGGCTATCTGTAAATGATGTCTGAGTGTTGGAGCCCCTGGCTATCTGTTAATGATGTCTGAGTGTTGGAGCCCCTGGCTATCTGTAAATGATGTCTGAGTGTTGGAGTGTTCCCCTGGCTATCTGTAAATGATGTCTGAGTGTTGGAGCGTGTCCCTGGCTATCTGTAAATGATGTCTGAGTGTTGGAGTGTTCCCCTGGCTATCTGTAAATGATGTCTGAGTGTTGGAGCCCCTGGCTATCTGTAAATGATGTCTGAGTGTTGGAGTGTGCCCCTGGTTATCTGTAATGATGTCTGAGTGTTGGAGCGTGCCCCTGGCTATCTGTTAATGATGTCTGAGTGTTGGAGTCCCTGGCTATCTGTAATGATGTCTGAGTGTTGGAGCCCCTGGCTATCTGTAGATGATGTCTGAGTGTTGGAGCGTGCCCCTGGCTATCTGTAAATGATGTCTGAGTGTTGGAGTGTACCCCTGGCTATCTGTTAATGATGTCTGAGTGTTGGAGCCCCTGGCTATCTGTTAATGATGTCTGAGTGTTGGAGTGTTCCCCTGGCTATCTGTAAATGATGTCTGAGTGTTGGAGTGTTCCCCTGGCTATCTGTAAATGATGTCTGAGTGTTGGAGCCCCTGGCTATCTGTTAATGATGTCTGAGTGTTGGAGTGTTCCCCTGGCTATCTGTAAATGATGTCTGAGTGTTGGAGTGTTCCCCTGGCTATCTGTTAATGATGTCTGAGTGTTGGAGCCCCTGGCTATCTGTTAATGATGTCTGAGTGTTGGAGTGTTCCCCTGGCTATCTGTAAATGATGTCTGAGTGTTGGAGTGTTCCCCTGGCTATCTGTAAATGATGTCTGAGTGTTGGAGCCCCTGGCTATCTGTTAATGATGTCTGAGTGTTGGAGCCCCTGGCTATCTGTAAATGATGTCTGAGTGTTGGAGTGTTCCCCTGGCTATCTGTAAATGATGTCTGAGTGTTGGAGCCCCTGGCTATCTGTAAATGATGTCTGAGTGTTGGAGTGTGCCCCTGGTTATCTGTAATGATGTCTGAGTGTTGGAGCGTGCCCCTGGCTATCTGTTAATGATGTCTGAGTGTTGGAGCCCCTGGCTATCTGTTAATGATGTCTGAGTGTTGGAGCGTGTCCCTGGCTATCTGTAAATGATGTCTGAGTGTTGGAGTGTTCCCCTGGCTATCTGTAAATGATGTCTGAGTGTTGGAGCCCCTGGCTATCTGTAAATGATGTCTGAGTGTTGGAGTGTGCCCCTGGTTATCTGTAATGATGTCTGAGTGTTGGAGCGTGCCCCTGGCTATCTGTTAATGATGTCTGAGTGTTGGAGTCCCTGGCTATCTGTAATGATGTCTGAGTGTTGGAGCCCCTGGCTATCTGTAGATGATGTCTGAGTGTTGGAGCGTGCCCCTGGCTATCTGTAAATGATGTCTGAGTGTTGGAGTGTACCCCTGGCTATCTGTTAATGATGTCTGAGTGTTGGAGCCCCTGGCTATCTGTTAATGATGTCTGAGTGTTGGAGTGTTCCCCTGGCTATCTGTAAATGATGTCTGAGTGTTGGAGTGTTCCCCTGGCTATCTGTAAATGATGTCTGAGTGTTGGAGCCCCTGGCTATCTGTTAATGATGTCTGAGTGTTGGAGTGTTCCCCTGGCTATCTGTAAATGATGTCTGAGTGTTGGAGTGTTCCCCTGGCTATCTGTTAATGATGTCTGAGTGTTGGAGCCCCTGGCTATCTGTTAATGATGTCTGAGTGTTGGAGTGTTCCCCTGGCTATCTGTAAATGATGTCTGAGTGTTGGAGTGTTCCCCTGGCTATCTGTAAATGATGTCTGAGTGTTGGAGCCCCTGGCTATCTGTTAATGATGTCTGAGTGTTGGAGCCCCTGGCTATCTGTAAATGATGTCTGAGTGTTGGAGTGTTCCCCTGGCTATCTGTAAATGATGTCTGAGTGTTGGAGCGTGTCCCTGGCTATCTGTAAATGATGTCTGAGTGTTGGAGTGTTCCCCTGGCTATCTGTAAATGATGTCTGAGTGTTGGAGCCCCTGGCTATCTGTAAATGATGTCTGAGTGTTGGAGTGTTCCCCTGGCTATCTGTAAATGATGTCTGAGTGTTGGAGTGTTCCCCTGGCTATCTGTAAATGATGTCTGAGTGTTGGAGCCCCTGGCTATCTGTTAATGATGTCTGAGTGTTGGAGCCCCTGGCTATCTGTAAATGATGTCTGAGTGTTGGAGTGTTCCCCTGGCTATCTGTAAATGATGTCTGAGTGTTGGAGCGTGTCCCTGGCTATCTGTAAATGATGTCTGAGTGTTGGAGTGTTCCCCTGGCTATCTGTAAATGATGTCTGAGTGTTGGAGCCCCTGGCTATCTGTAAATGATGTCTGAGTGTTGGAGTGTGCCCCTGGTTATCTGTAATGATGTCTGAGTGTTGGAGCGTGCCCCTGGCTATCTGTTAATGATGTCTGAGTGTTGGAGTCCCTGGCTATCTGTAATGATGTCTGAGTGTTGGAGCCCCTGGCTATCTGTAGATGATGTCTGAGTGTTGGAGCGTGCCCCTGGCTATCTGTAAATGATGTCTGAGTGTTGGAGTGTACCCCTGGCTATCTGTTAATGATGTCTGAGTGTTGGAGCCCCTGGCTATCTGTTAATGATGTCTGAGTGTTGGAGTGTTCCCCTGGCTATCTGTAAATGATGTCTGAGTGTTGGAGTGTTCCCCTGGCTATCTGTAAATGATGTCTGAGTGTTGGAGCCCCTGGCTATCTGTTAATGATGTCTGAGTGTTGGAGTGTTCCCCTGGCTATCTGTAAATGATGTCTGAGTGTTGGAGTGTTCCCCTGGCTATCTGTTAATGATGTCTGAGTGTTGGAGCCCCTGGCTATCTGTTAATGATGTCTGAGTGTTGGAGTGTTCCCCTGGCTATCTGTAAATGATGTCTGAGTGTTGGAGTGTTCCCCTGGCTATCTGTAAATGATGTCTGAGTGTTGGAGCCCCTGGCTATCTGTTAATGATGTCTGAGTGTTGGAGCCCCTGGCTATCTGTAAATGATGTCTGAGTGTTGGAGTGTTCCCCTGGCTATCTGTAAATGATGTCTGAGTGTTGGAGCGTGTCCCTGGCTATCTGTAAATGATGTCTGAGTGTTGGAGTGTTCCCCTGGCTATCTGTAAATGATGTCTGAGTGTTGGAGCCCCTGGCTATCTGTAAATGATGTCTGAGTGTTGGAGTGTGCCCCTGGTTATCTGTAATGATGTCTGAGTGTTGGAGCGTGCCCCTGGCTATCTGTTAATGATGTCTGAGTGTTGGAGTCCCTGGCTATCTGTAATGATGTCTGAGTGTTGGAGCCCCTGGCTATCTGTAGATGATGTCTGAGTGTTGGAGCGTGCCCCTGGCTATCTGTAAACGATGTCTGAGTGTTGGAGTGTACCCCTGGCTATCTGTTAATGATGTCTGAGTGTTGGAGCCCCTGGCTATCTGTTAATGATGTCTGAGTGTTGGAGTGTTCCCCTGGCTATCTGTAAATGATGTCTGAGTGTTGGAGTGTTCCCCTGGCTATCTGTAAATGATGTCTGAGTGTTGGAGCCCCTGGCTATCTGTTAATGATGTCTGAGTGTTGGAGTGTTCCCCTGGCTATCTGTTAATGATGTCTGAGTGTTGGAGTGTTCCCCTGGCTATCTGTAAATGATGTCTGAGTGTTGGAGTGTTCCCCTGGCTATCTGTTAATGATGTCTGAGTGTTGGAGCCCCTGGCTATCTGTTAATGATGTCTGAGTGTTGGAGTGTTCCCCTGGCTATCTGTAAATGATGTCTGAGTGTTGGAGTGTTCCCCTGGCTATCTGTAAATGATGTCTGAGTGTTGGAGCCCCTGGCTATCTGTTAATGATGTCTGAGTGTTGGAGCCCCTGGCTATCTGTAAATGATGTCTGAGTGTTGGAGTGTTCCCCTGGCTATCTGTAAATGATGTCTGAGTGTTGGAGCGTGTCCCTGGCTATCTGTAAATGATGTCTGAGTGTTGGAGTGTTCCCCTGGCTATCTGTAAATGATGTCTGAGTGTTGGAGCCCCTGGCTATCTGTAAATGATGTCTGAGTGTTGGAGTGTGCCCCTGGTTATCTGTAATGATGTCTGAGTGTTGGAGCGTGCCCCTGGCTATCTGTTAATGATGTCTGAGTGTTGGAGTCCCTGGCTATCTGTAATGATGTCTGAGTGTTGGAGTCCCTGGCTATCTGTAGATGATGTCTGAGTGTTGGAGCGTGCCCCTGGCTATCTGTAAATGATGTCTGAGTGTTGGAGTGTACCCCTGGCTATCTGTTAATGATGTCTGAGTGTTGGAGCCCCTGGCTATCTGTTAATGATGTCTGAGTGTTGGAGTGTTCCCCTGGCTATCTGTAAATGATGTCTGAGTGTTGGAGTGTTCCCCTGGCTATCTGTAAATGATGTCTGAGTGTTGGAGCCCCTGGCTATCTGTTAATGATGTCTGAGTGTTGGAGTGTTCCCCTGGCTATCTGTAAATGATGTCTGAGTGTTGGAGTGTTCCCCTGGCTATCTGTTAATGATGTCTGAGTGTTGGAGCCCCTGGCTATCTGTTAATGATGTCTGAGTGTTGGAGTGTTCCCCTGGCTATCTGTAAATGATGTCTGAGTGTTGGAGTGTTCCCCTGGCTATCTGTAAATGATGTCTGAGTGTTGGAGCCCCTGGCTATCTGTAAATGATGTCTGAGTGTTGGAGTGTTCCCCTGGCTATCTGTTAATGATGTCTGAGTGTTGGAGCCCCTGGCTATCTGTAAATGATGTCTGAGTGTTGGAGTGTTCCCCTGGCTATCTGTTAATGATGTCTGAGTGTTGGAGCCCCTGGCTATCTGTAAATGATGTCTGAGTGTTGGAGTGTTCCCCTGGCTATCTGTAAATGATGTCTGAGTGTTGGAGTGTTCCCCTGGCTATCTGTTAATGATGTCTGAGTGTTGGAGCCCCTGGCTATCTGTAAATGATGTCTGAGTGTTGGAGTGTTCCCCTGGCTATCTGTTAATGATGTCTGAGTGTTGGAGCCCCTGGCTATCTGTTAATGATGTCTGAGTGTTGGAGCCCCTGGCTATCTGTAAATGATGTCTGAGTGTTGGAGTGTTCCCCTGGCTATCTGTAAATGATGTCTGAGTGTTGGAGCCCCTGGCTATCTGTAAATGATGTCTGAGTGTTGGAGTGTGCCCCTGGTTATCTGTAATGATGTCTGAGTGTTGGAGCGTGCCCCTGGCTATCTGTTAATGATGTCTGAGTGTTGGAGTCCCTGGCTATCTGTAATGATGTCTGAGTGTTGGAGCCCCTGGCTATCTGTAGATGATGTCTGAGTGTTGGAGCGTGCCCCTGGCTATCTGTAAATGATGTCTGAGTGTTGGAGTGTACCCCTGGCTATCTGTTAATGATGTCTGAGTGTTGGAGCCCCTGGCTATCTGTTAATGATGTCTGAGTGTTGGAGTGTTCCCCTGGCTATCTGTAAATGATGTCTGAGTGTTGGAGTGTTCCCCTGGCTATCTGTAAATGATGTCTGAGTGTTGGAGCCCCTGGCTATCTGTTAATGATGTCTGAGTGTTGGAGTGTTCCCCTGGCTATCTGTAAATGATGTCTGAGTGTTGGAGTGTTCCCTATCTGTAAATGATGTCTGAGTGTTGGAGTGTTCCCCTGGCTATCTGTTAATGATGTCTGAGTGTTGGAGCCCCTGGCTATCTGTAAATGATGTCTGAGTGTTGGAGTGTTCCCCTGGCTATCTGTTAATGATGTCTGAGTGTTGGAGCCCCTGGCTATCTGTTAATGATGTCTGAGTGTTGGAGCCCCTGGCTATCTGTAAATGATGTCTGAGTGTTGGAGTGTGCCCCTGGTTATCTGTAATGATGTCTGAGTGTTGGAGCGTGCCCCTGGCTATCTGTTAATGATGTCTGAGTGTTGGAGTCCCTGGCTATCTGTAATGATGTCTGAGTGTTGGAGTCCCTGGCTATCTGTAGATGATGTCTGAGTGTTGGAGCGTGCCCCTGGCTATCTGTAAATGATGTCTGAGTGTTGGAGTGTACCCCTGGCTATCTGTTAATGATGTCTGAGTGTTGGAGCCCCTGGCTATCTGTTAATGATGTCTGAGTGTTGGAGTGTTCCCCTGGCTATCTGTAAATGATGTCTGAGTGTTGGAGTGTTCCCCTGGCTATCTGTAAATGATGTCTGAGTGTTGGAGCCCCTGGCTATCTGTTAATGATGTCTGAGTGTTGGAGTGTTCCCCTGGCTATCTGTAAATGATGTCTGAGTGTTGGAGTGTTCCCCTGGCTATCTGTTAATGATGTCTGAGTGTTGGAGCCCCTGGCTATCTGTTAATGATGTCTGAGTGTTGGAGTGTTCCCCTGGCTATCTGTAAATGATGTCTGAGTGTTGGAGTGTTCCCCTGGCTATCTGTAAATGATGTCTGAGTGTTGGAGCCCCTGGCTATCTGTAAATGATGTCTGAGTGTTGGAGTGTTCCCCTGGCTATCTGTAATGATGTCTGAGTGTTGGAGCCCCTGGCTATCTGTAAATGATGTCTGAGTGTTGGAGTGTTCCCCTGGCTATCTGTTAATGATGTCTGAGTGTTGGAGCCCCTGGCTATCTGTAAATGATGTCTGAGTGTTGGAGTGTTCCCCTGGCTATCTGTAAATGATGTCTGAGTGTTGGAGTGTTCCCCTGGCTATCTGTTAATGATGTCTGAGTGTTGGAGCCCCTGGCTATCTGTAAATGATGTCTGAGTGTTGGAGTGTTCCCCTGGCTATCTGTTAATGATGTCTGAGTGTTGGAGCCCCTGGCTATCTGTTAATGATGTCTGAGTGTTGGAGCCCCTGGCTATCTGTAAATGATGTCTGAGTGTTGGAGTGTTCCCCTGGCTATCTGTAAATGATGTCTGAGTGTTGGAGCCCCTGGCTATCTGTAAATGATGTCTGAGTGTTGGAGTGTGCCCCTGGTTATCTGTAATGATGTCTGAGTGTTGGAGCGTGCCCCTGGCTATCTGTTAATGATGTCTGAGTGTTGGAGTCCCTGGCTATCTGTAATGATGTCTGAGTGTTGGAGCCCCTGGCTATCTGTAGATGATGTCTGAGTGTTGGAGCGTGCCCCTGGCTATCTGTAAATGATGTCTGAGTGTTGGAGTGTACCCCTGGCTATCTGTTAATGATGTCTGAGTGTTGGAGCCCCTGGCTATCTGTTAATGATGTCTGAGTGTTGGAGTGTTCCCCTGGCTATCTGTAAATGATGTCTGAGTGTTGGAGTGTTCCCCTGGCTATCTGTAAATGATGTCTGAGTGTTGGAGCCCCTGGCTATCTGTTAATGATGTCTGAGTGTTGGAGTGTTCCCCTGGCTATCTGTAAATGATGTCTGAGTGTTGGAGTGTTCCCTATCTGTAAATGATGTCTGAGTGTTGGAGTGTTCCCCTGGCTATCTGTTAATGATGTCTGAGTGTTGGAGCCCCTGGCTATCTGTAAATGATGTCTGAGTGTTGGAGTGTTCCCCTGGCTATCTGTTAATGATGTCTGAGTGTTGGAGCCCCTGGCTATCTGTTAATGATGTCTGAGTGTTGGAGCCCCTGGCTATCTGTAAATGATGTCTGAGTGTTGGAGTGTTCCCCTGGCTATCTGTAAATGATGTCTGAGTGTTGGAGCGTGTCCCTGGCTATCTGTTAATGATGTCTGAGTGTTGGAGCCCCTGGCTATCTGTAAATGATGTCTGAGTGTTGGAGCCCCTGGCTATCTGTAAATGATGTCTGAGTGTTGGAGTGTGCCCCTGGTTATCTGTAATGATGTCTGAGTGTTGGAGCGTGCCCCTGGCTATCTGTTAATGATGTCTGAGTGTTGGAGTCCCTGGCTATCTGTAATGATGTCTGAGTGTTGGAGCCCCTGGCTCTCTGTAGATGATGTCTGAGTGTTGGAGCGTGCCCCTGGCTATCTGTAAATGATGTCTGAGTGTTGGAGTGTACCCCTGGCTATCTGTTAATGATGTCTGAGTGTTGGAGCCCCTGGCTATCTGTTAATGATGTCTGAGTGTTGGAGTGTTCCCCTGGCTATCTGTAAATGATGTCTGAGTGTTGGAGTGTTCCCCTGGCTATCTGTTAATGATGTCTGAGTGTTGGAGCCCCTGGCTATCTGTTAATGATGTCTGAGTGTTGGAATGTTCCCCTGGCTATCTGTAAATGATGTCTGAGTGTTGGAGTGTTCCCCTGGCTATCTGTAAATGATGTCTGAGTGTTGGAGCCCCTGGCTATCTGTAAATGATGTCTGAGTGTTGGAGTGTTCCCCTGGCTATCTGTTAATGATGTCTGAGTGTTGGAGCCCCTGGCTATCTGTAAATGATGTCTGAGTGTTGGAGTGTTCCCCTGGCTATCTGTTAATGATGTCTGAGTGTTGGAGCCCCTGGCTATCTGTAAATGATGTCTGAGTGTTGGAGTGTTCCCCTGGCTATCTGTAAATGATGTCTGAGTGTTGGAGTGTTCCCCTGGCTATCTGTTAATGATGTCTGAGTGTTGGAGCCCCTGGCTATCTGTAAATGATGTCTGAGTGTTGGAGTGTTCCCCTGGCTATCTGTTAATGATGTCTGAGTGTTGGAGCCCCTGGCTATCTGTAAATGATGTCTGAGTGTTGGAGTGTGACCCTGGCTATCTGTAAATGATGTCTGAGTGTTGGAGTGTGCCCCTGGCTATCTGTAAATGATGTCTGAGTGTTGGAGTGTTCCCCTGGCTATCTGTTAATGATGTCTGAGTGTTGGAGTGTTCCCCTGGCTATCTGTAAATGATGTCTGAGTGTTGGAGTGTTCCCCTGGCTATCTGTAAATGATGTCTGAGTGTTGGAGTCCCTGGCTATCTGTAAATGATGTCTGAGTGTTGGAGCCCCTGGCTATCTGTTAATGATGTCTGAGTGTTGGAGCCCCTGGCTATCTGTTAATGATGTCTGAGTGTTGGAGTGTTCCCCTGGCTATCTGTAATGATGTCTGAGTGTTGGAGCCCCTGGCTATCTGTAAATGATGTCTGAGTGTTGGAGCCCCTGGCTATCTGTAAATGATGTCTGAGTGTTGGAGTGTTCCCCTGGCTATCTGTAAATGATGTCTGAGTGTTGGAGTGTTCCCCTGGCTATCTGTAAATGATGTCTGAGTGTTGGAGCCCCTGGCTATCTGTTAATGATGTCTGAGTGTTGGAGCCCCTGGCTATCTGTAAATGATGTCTGAGTGTTGGAGCCCCTGGCTATCTGTTAATGATGTCTGAGTGTTGGAGTGTGTCCCTGGCTATCTGTAAATGATGACTGAGTGTTGGAGCCCCTGGCTATCTGTTAATGATGTCTGAGTGTTGGAGTGTTCCCCTGGCTATCTGTTAATGATGTCTGAGTTTTGGAGCCCCTGGCTATCTGTTAATGATGTCTGAGTGTTGGAGCCCCTGGCTATCTGTAAATGATGTCTGAGTGTTGGAGTGTTCCCCTGGCTATCTGTTAATGATGTCTGAGTGTTGGAGCCCCTGGCTATCTGTAAATGATGTCTGAGTATTGGAGTGTACCCCTGGCTATCTGTAAATGATGTCTGAGTGTTGGAGTGTACCCCTGGCTATCTGTAAATGATTTCTGAGTGTTGGAGCCCCTGGCTATCTGTAAATGATGTCTGAGTGTTGGAGTGTGCCCCTGGCTATCTGTAATGATGTCTGAGTGTTGGAGTCCCTGGCTATCTGTAGATGATGTCTGAGTGTTGGAGTGTTCCCCTGGCTATCTGTAAATGATGCCTGAGTGTTGGAGTGTTCCCCTGGCTATCTGTAAATGATGTCTGAGTATTGGAGTGTACCCCTGGCTATCTGTAAATGATGTCTGAGTGTTGGAGTGTACCCCTGGCTATCTGTAAATGATGTCTGAGTGTTGGAGCCCCTGGCTATCTGTAAATAATGTCTGAGTGTTGGAGTGTGCCCCTGGCTATCTGTAATGATGTCTGAGTGTTGGAGTCCCTGGCTATCTGTAGATGATGTCTGAGTGTTGGAGTGTTCCCCTGGCTATCTGTAAATGATGCCTGAGTGTTGGAGTGTTCCCCTGGCTATCTGTAAATGATGTCTGAGTGTTGGAGTGTTCCCCTGGCTATCTGTAAATGATGGCTGAGTGTTGGAGCGTGCCCCTGGCTATCTGTTAATGATGTCTGAGTGTTGGAGTCCCTGGCTATCTGTAATGATGTCTGAGTGTTGGAGCCCCTGGCTCTCTGTAGATGATGTCTGAGTGTTGGAGCGTGCCCCTGGCTATCTGTAAATGATGTCTGAGTGTTGGAGTGTACCCCTGGCTATCTGTTAATGATGTCTGAGTGTTGGAGCCCCTGGCTATCTGTTAATGATGTCTGAGTGTTGGAGTGTTCCCCTGGCTATCTGTAAATGATGTCTGAGTGTTGGAGTGTTCCCCTGGCTATCTGTAAATGATGTCTGAGTGTTGGAGCCCCTGGCTATCTGTTAATGATGTCTGAGTGTTGGAGTGTTCCCCTGGCTATCTGTAAATGATGTCTGAGTGTTGGAGTGTTCCCCTGGCTATCTGTTAATGATGTCTGAGTGTTGGAGCCCCTGGCTATCTGTTAATGATGTCTGAGTGTTGGAATGTTCCCCTGGCTATCTGTAAATGATGTCTGAGTGTTGGAGTGTTCCCCTGGCTATCTGTAAATGATGTCTGAGTGTTGGAGCCCCTGGCTATCTGTAAATGATGTCTGAGTGTTGGAGTGTTCCCCTGGCTATCTGTTAATGATGTCTGAGTGTTGGAGTGTTCCCCTGGCTATCTGTAAATGATGTCTGAGTGTTGGAGTCCCTGGCTATCTGTAAATGATGTCTGAGTGTTGGAGCCCCTGGCTATCTGTTAATGATGTCTGAGTGTTGGAGCCCCTGGCTATCTGTTAATGATGTCTGAGTGTTGGAGTGTGTCCCTGGCTATCTGTAAATGATGACTGAGTGTTGGAGCCCCTGGCTATCTGTTAATGATGTCTGAGTGTTGGAGTGTTCCCCTGGCTATCTGTTAATGATGTCTGAGTTTTGGAGCCCCTGGCTATCTGTTAATGATGTCTGAGTGTTGGAGCCCCTGGCTATCTGTAAATGATGTCTGAGTGTTGGAGTGTTCCCCTGGCTATCTGTTAATGATGTCTGAGTGTTGGAGCCCCTGGCTATCTGTAAATGATGTCTGAGTATTGGAGTGTACCCCTGGCTATCTGTAAATGATGTCTGAGTGTTGGAGTGTACCCCTGGCTATCTGTAAATGATGTCTGAGTGTTGGAGCCCCTGGCTATCTGTAAATGATGTCTGAGTGTTGGAGTGTGCCCCTGGCTATCTGTAATGATGTCTGAGTGTTGGAGTCCCTGGCTATCTGTAGATGATGTCTGAGTGTTGGACTGTTCCCCTGGCTATCTGTAAATGATGCCTGAGTGTTGGAGTGTTCCCCTGGCTATCTGTAAATGATGTCTGAGTATTGGAGTGTACCCCTGGCTATCTGTAAATGATGTCTGAGTGTTGGAGTGTACCCCTGGCTATCTGTAAATGATGTCTGAGTGTTGGAGCCCCTGGCTATCTGTAAATAATGTCTGAGTGTTGGAGTGTGCCCCTGGCTCTCTGTAATGATGTCTGAGTGTTGGAGTCCCTGGCTATCTGTAGATGATGTCTGAGTGTTGGAGTGTTCCCCTGGCTATCTGTAAATGATGCCTGAGTGTTGGAGTGTTCCCCTGGCTATCTGTAAATGATGTCTGAGTGTTGTAGTGTTCCCCTGGCTATCTGTAAATGATGGCTGAGTGTTGGAGCGTGCCCCTGGCTATCTGTTAATGATGTCTGAGTGTTGGAGTCCCTGGCTATCTGTAATGATGTCTGAGTGTTGGAGCCCCTGGCTCTCTGTAGATGATGTCTGAGTGTTGGAGCGTGCCCCTGGCTATCTGTAAATGATGTCTGAGTGTTGGAGTGTACCCCTGGCTATCTGTTAATGATGTCTGAGTGTTGGAGCCCCTGGCTATCTGTTAATGATGTCTGAGTGTTGGAGTGTTCCCCTGGCTATCTGTAAATGATGTCTGAGTGTTGGAGTGTTCCCCTGGCTATCTGTAAATGATGTCTGAGTGTTGGAGCCCCTGGCTATCTGTTAATGATGTCTGAGTGTTGGAGTGTTCCCCTGGCTATCTGTAAATGATGTCTGAGTGTTGGAGTGTTCCCCTGGCTATCTGTTAATGATGTCTGAGTGTTGGAGCCCCTGGCTATCTGTTAATGATGTCTGAGTGTTGGAATGTTCCCCTGGCTATCTGTAAATGATGTCTGAGTGTTGGAGTGTTCCCCTGGCTATCTGTAAATGATGTCTGAGTGTTGGAGCCCCTGGCTATCTGTAAATGATGTCTGAGTGTTGGAGTGTTCCCCTGGCTATCTGTTAATGATGTCTGAGTGTTGTAGCCCCTGGCTATCTGTAAATGATGTCTGAGTGTTGGAGTGTTCCCCTGGCTATCTGTTAATGATGTCTGAGTGTTGGAGCCCCTGGCTATCTGTAAATGATGTCTGAGTGTTGGAGTGTTCCCCTGGCTATCTGTTAATGATGTCTGAGTGTTGGAGTGTTCCCCTGGCTATCTGTTAATGATGTCTGAGTGTTGGAGCCCCTGGCTATCTGTAAATGATGTCTGAGTGTTGGAGTGTTCCCCTGGCTATCTGTTAATGATGTCTGAGTGTTGGAGCCCCTGGCTATCTGTAAATGATGTCTGAGTGTTGGAGTGTGACCCTGGCTATCTGTAAATGATGTCTGAGTGTTGGTGTGTTCCCCTGGCTATCTGTAAATGATGTCTGAGTGTTGGAGTGTTCCCCTGGCTATCTGTTAATGATGTCTGAGTGTTGGAGTGTTCCCCTGGCTATCTGTAAATGATGTCTGAGTGTTGGAGTGTTCCCCTGGCTATCTGTAAATGATGTCTGAGTGTTGGAGTCCCTGGCTATCTGTAAATGATGTCTGAGTGTTGGAGCCCCTGGCTATCTGTTAATGATGTCTGAGTGTTGGAGCCCCTGGCTATCTGTTAATGATGTCTGAGTGTTGGAGTGTTCCCCTGGCTATCTGTAATGATGTCTGAGTGTTGGAGCCCCTGGCTATCTGTAAATGATGTCTGAGTGTTGGAGCCCCTGGCTATCTGTAAATGATGTCTGAGTGTTGGAGTGTTCCCCTGGCTATCTGTAAATGATGTCTGAGTGTTGGAGTGTTCCCCTGGCTATCTGTTAATGATGTCTGAGTGTTGGAGCCCCTGGCTATCTGTTAATGATGTCTGAGTGTTGGAGTGTTCCCCTGGCTATCTGTAATGATGTCTGAGTGTTGGAGCCCCTGGCTATCTGTAAATGATGTCTGAGTGTTGGAGCCCCTGGCTATCTGTAAATGATGTCTGAGTGTTGGAGTGTTCCCCTGGCTATCTGTAAATGATGTCTGAGTGTTGGAGTGTTCCCCTGGCTATCTGTAAATGATGTCTGAGTGTTGGAGCCCCTGGCTATCTGTTAATGATGTCTGAGTGTTGGAGCCCCTGGCTATCTGTTAATGATGTCTGAGTGTTGGAGTGTGTCCCTGGCTATCTGTAAATGATGACTGAGTGTTGGAGCCCCTGGCTATCTGTTAATGATGTCTGAGTGTTGGAGTGTTCCCCTGGCTATCTGTTAATGATGTCTGAGTTTTGGAGCCCCTGGCTATCTGTTAATGATGTCTGAGTGTTGGAGCCCCTGGCTATCTGTAAATGATGTCTGAGTGTTGGAGTGTTCCCCTGGCTATCTGTTAATGATGTCTGAGTGTTGGAGCCCCTGGCTATCTGTAAATGATGTCTGAGTATTGGAGCGTACCCCTGGCTATCTGTAAATGATGTCTGAGTGTTGGAGTGTACCCCTGGCTATCTGTAAATGATGTCTGAGTGTTGGAGCCCCTGGCTATCTGTAAATAATGTCTGAGTGTTGGAGTGTGCCCCTGGCTATCTGTAATGATGTCTGAGTGTTGGAGTCCCTGGCTATCTGTAGATGATGTCTGAGTGTTGGAGTGTTCCCCTGGCTATCTGTAAATGATGCCTGAGTGTTGGAGTGTTCCCCTGGCTATCTGTAAATGATGTCTGAGTATTGGAGTGTACCCCTGGCTATCTGTAAATGATGTCTGAGTGTTGGAGTGTACCCCTGGCTATCTGTAAATGATGTCTGAGTGTTGGAGCCCCTGGCTATCTGTAAATAATGTCTGAGTGTTGGAGTGTGCCCCTGGCTATCTGTAATGATGTCTGAGTGTTGGAGTCCCTGGCTATCTGTAGATGATGTCTGAGTGTTGGAGTGTTCCCCTGGCTATCTGTAAATGATGCCTGAGTGTTGGAGTGTTACCCTGGCTATCTGTAAATGATGTCTGAGTGTTGGAGTGTTCCCCTGGCTATCTGTAAATGATGGCTGAGTGTTGGAGTGTGCCCCTGGCTATCTGTAAATGTTGTCTGAGTGTTGGAGTGTTCCCCTGGCTATCTGTTAATGATGTCTGAGTGTTGGATTCCCTGGCTATCTGTAAATGATGTCTGAGTGTTGGAGTGTTCCCCTGGCTATCTGTAAATGATGTCTGAGTGTTGGAGTGTTCCCCTGGCTATCTGTAAATGATGTCTGAGTGTTGGAGTGTTCCCCTGGCTATCTGTTAATGATGTCTGAGTGTTGGAGTGTTCCCCTGGCTATCTGTAAATGATGTCTGAGTGTTGGAGTGTTCCCCTGGCTATCTGTAATGATGTCTGAGTGTTGGAGCCCCTGGCTATCTGTAAATGATGTCTGAGTGTTGGAGCCCCTGGCTATCTGTAAATGATGTCTGAGTGTTGGAGTGTTCCCCTGGCTATCTGTAAATGATGGCTGAGTGTTGGAGCGTGCCCCTGGCTATCTGTTAATGATGTCTGAGTGTTGGAGTCCCTGGCTATCTGTAATGATGTCTGAGTGTTGGAGCCCCTGGCTCTCTGTAGATGATGTCTGAGTGTTGGAGCGTGCCCCTGGCTATCTGTAAATGATGTCTGAGTGTTGGAGTGTACCCCTGGCTATCTGTTAATGATGTCTGAGTGTTGGAGCCCCTGGCTATCTGTTAATGATGTCTGAGTGTTGGAGTGTTCCCCTGGCTATCTGTAAATGATGTCTGAGTGTTGGAGTGTTCCCCTGGCTATCTGTAAATGATGTCTGAGTGTTGGAGCCCCTGGCTATCTGTTAATGATGTCTGAGTGTTGGAGTGTTCCCCTGGCTATCTGTAAATGATGTCTGAGTGTTGGAGTGTTCCCCTGGCTATCTGTTAATGATGTCTGAGTGTTGGAGCCCCTGGCTATCTGTTAATGATGTCTGAGTGTTGGAATGTTCCCCTGGCTATCTGTAAATGATGTCTGAGTGTTGGAGTGTTCCCCTGGCTATCTGTAAATGATGTCTGAGTGTTGGAGCCCCTGGCTATCTGTAAATGATGTCTGAGTGTTGGAGTGTTCCCCTGGCTATCTGTTAATGATGTCTGAGTGTTGTAGCCCCTGGCTATCTGTAAATGATGTCTGAGTGTTGGAGTGTTCCCCTGGCTATCTGTTAATGATGTCTGAGTGTTGGAGCCCCTGGCTATCTGTAAATGATGTCTGAGTGTTGGAGTGTTCCCCTGGCTATCTGTTAATGATGTCTGAGTGTTGGAGTGTTCCCCTGGCTATCTGTTAATGATGTCTGAGTGTTGGAGCCCCTGGCTATCTGTAAATGATGTCTGAGTGTTGGAGTGTTCCCCTGGCTATCTGTTAATGATGTCTGAGTGTTGGAGCCCCTGGCTATCTGTAAATGATGTCTGAGTGTTGGAGTGTGACCCTGGCTATCTGTAAATGATGTCTGAGTGTTGGTGTGTTCCCCTGGCTATCTGTAAATGATGTCTGAGTGTTGGAGTGTTCCCCTGGCTATCTGTTAATGATGTCTGAGTGTTGGAGTGTTCCCCTGGCTATCTGTAAATGATGTCTGAGTGTTGGAGTGTTCCCCTGGCTATCTGTAAATGATGTCTGAGTGTTGGAGTCCCTGGCTATCTGTAAATGATGTCTGAGTGTTGGAGCCCCTGGCTATCTGTTAATGATGTCTGAGTGTTGGAGCCCCTGGCTATCTGTTAATGATGTCTGAGTGTTGGAGTGTTCCCCTGGCTATCTGTAATGATGTCTGAGTGTTGGAGCCCCTGGCTATCTGTAAATGATGTCTGAGTGTTGGAGCCCCTGGCTATCTGTAAATGATGTCTGAGTGTTGGAGTGTTCCCCTGGCTATCTGTAAATGATGTCTGAGTGTTGGAGTGTTCCCCTGGCTATCTGTTAATGATGTCTGAGTGTTGGAGCCCCTGGCTATCTGTTAATGATGTCTGAGTGTTGGAGTGTTCCCCTGGCTATCTGTAATGATGTCTGAGTGTTGGAGCCCCTGGCTATCTGTAAATGATGTCTGAGTGTTGGAGCCCCTGGCTATCTGTAAATGATGTCTGAGTGTTGGAGTGTTCCCCTGGCTATCTGTAAATGATGTCTGATTGTTGGAGTGTTCCCCTGGCTATCTGTAAATGATGTCTGAGTGTTGGAGCCCCTGGCTATCTGTTAATGATGTCTGAGTGTTGGAGCCCCTGGCTATCTGTTAATGATGTCTGAGTGTTGGAGTGTGTCCCTGGCTATCTGTAAATGATGACTGAGTGTTGGAGCCCCTGGCTATCTGTTAATGATGTCTGAGTGTTGGAGTGTTCCCCTGGCTATCTGTTAATGATGTCTGAGTTTTGGAGCCCCTGGCTATCTGTTAATGATGTCTGAGTGTTGGAGCCCCTGGCTATCTGTAAATGATGTCTGAGTGTTGGAGTGTTCCCCTGGCTATCTGTTAATGATGTCTGAGTGTTGGAGCCCCTGGCTATCTGTAAATGATGTCTGAGTATTGGAGTGTACCCCTGGCTATCTGTAAATGATGTCTGAGTGTTGGAGTGTACCCCTGGCTATCTGTAAATGATGTCTGAGTGTTGGAGCCCCTGGCTATCTGTAAATAATGTCTGAGTGTTGGAGTGTGCCCCTGGCTATCTGTAATGATGTCTGAGTGTTGGAGTCCCTGGCTATCTGTAGATGATGTCTGAGTGTTGGAGTGTTCCCCTGGCTATCTGTAAATGATGCCTGAGTGTTGGAGTGTTCCCCTGGCTATCTGTAAATGATGTCTGAGTATTGGAGTGTACCCCTGGCTATCTGTAAATGATGTCTGAGTGTTGGAGTGTACCCCTGGCTATCTGTAAATGATGTCTGAGTGTTGGAGCCCCTGGCTATCTGTAAATAATGTCTGAGTGTTGGAGTGTGCCCCTGGCTATCTGTAATGATGTCTGAGTGTTGGAGTCCCTGGCTATCTGTAGATGATGTCTGAGTGTTGGAGTGTTCCCCTGGCTATCTGTAAATGATGCCTGAGTGTTGGAGTGTTACCCTGGCTATCTGTAAATGATGTCTGAGTGTTGGAGTGTTCCCCTGGCTATCTGTAAATGATGGCTGAGTGTTGGAGTGTGCCCCTGGCTATCTGTAAATGTTGTCTGAGTGTTGGAGTGTTCCCCTGGCTATCTGTTAATGATGTCTGAGTCTTGGATTCCCTGGCTATCTGTAAATGATGTCTGAGTGTTGGAGTGTTCCCCTGGCTATCTGTAAATGATGTCTGAGTGTTGGAGTGTTCCCCTGGCTATCTGTAAATGATGTCTGAGTGTTGGAGTGTTCCCCTGGCTATCTGTTAATGATGTCTGAGTGTTGGAGTGTTCCCCTGGCTATCTGTAAATGATGTCTGAGTGTTGGAGTGTTCCCCTGGCTATCTGTAAATGATGTCTGAGTGTTGGAGTCCCTGGCTATCTGTAAATGATGTCTGAGTGTTGGAGCCCCTGGCTATCTGTTAATGATGTCTGAGTGTTGGAGCCCCTGGCTATCTGTTAATGATGTCTGGGTGTTGGAGTGTTCCCCTGGCTATCTGTACTGATGTCTGAGTGTTGGAGCCCCTGGCTATCTGTAAATGATGTCTGAGTGTTGGAGCCCCTGGCTATCTGTAAATGATGTCTAAGTGTTGGAGTGTTCCCCTGGCTATCTGTAAATGATGTCTGAGTGTTGGAGTGTTCCCCTGGCTATCTGTAAATGATGTCTGAGTGTTGGAGCCTCTGGCTATCTGTAAATGATGTCTGAGTGTTGGAGCCCCTGGCTATCTGTTAATGATGTCTGAGTGTTGGAGTCCCTGGCTATCTGTAGATGATGTCTGAGTGTTGGAGTGTTCCCCTGGCTATCTGTAAATGATGCCTGAGTGTTGGAGTGTTCCCCTGGCTATCTGTAAATTATGTCTGAGTGTTGGAGTGTTCCCCTGGCTATCTGTAAATGATGGCTGAGTGTTGGAGTGTGCCCCTGGCTATCTGTAAATGATGTCTGAGTGTTGGAGTGTTCCCCTGGCTATCTGTTAATGATGGCTGAGTGTTGGAGTGTTCCCCTGGCTATCTGTTAATGATGTCTGAGTGTTGAAGCCCCTGGCTATCTGTAAATGATGTCTGAGTATTGGAGTGTACCCCTGGCTATCTGTAAATGATGTCTGAGTGTTGGAGTGTACCCCTGGCTATCTGTAAATGATGTCTGAGTGTTGGAGCCCCAGGCTATCTGTAAATAATGTCTGAGTGTTGGAGTTTGCCCCTGGCTATCTGTAATGATGTCTGAGTGTTGGAGTCCCTGGCTATCTGTAGATGATGTCTGAGTGTTGGAGTGTTCCCCTGGCTATCTGTAAATTATGTCTGAGTGTTGGAGTGTTCCCCTGGCTATCTGTAAATGATGGCTGAGTGTTGGAGTGTGCCCCTGGCTATCTGTAAATGATGTCTGAGTGTTGGAGTGTTCCCCTGGCTATCTGTTAATGATGGCTGAGTGTTGGAGTGTTCCCCTGGCTATCTGTTAATGATTTCTGAGTGTTGGAGCCCCTGGCTATCTGTTAATGATGTCTGAGTGTTGGAGCCCCTGGCTATCTGTAATGATGTCTGAGTGTTGGAGCCCCTGGCTATCTGTTAATGATGTCTGAGTGTTGGAGCGTGCCCCTGGCTATCTGTTAATGATATCTGAGTGTTGGAGCCCCTGGCTATCTGTTAATGATGTCTGAGTGTTGGAGCCCCTGGCTATCTGTTAATGATGTCTGAGTGTTGGAGCCCCTGGCTATCTGTAATGATGTCTGAGTGTTGGAGTGTTCCCCCTGCTATCTGTAAATGATGTCTGAGTGTTGGAGCCCCTGGCTATCCGTAAATAAACGAAACATTAAAACTGTGCCGTCTGGTTTGCTTAATATAAGGAATTTTACTTTTGCTTTGATACTTAAGTATATTTTAGCAAGTACATTTATTTTTGATACTTAAGTATATTTAAAACCAAATACTTTTCAACTTTTACTCAAGTAGTATTTTACTGGGTGACTTTCACTTTTACTTGAGTCACTTTCTATTAAGGTATCTTTATTTTTACTAAAGTATGATAATTGGGTACTTTTTCCACCACTGTTTGACAGTCACAAGATGGAGACTTCAAAATGACACGTCAAGAGAACTGTACTGTTCAGATGGGTTAAATGGAATAGTAGCCTATCTGAAATCTGGACACTGGCTGTAGGTCTGTAACCTCTCACATAGCCTAATATTATAATAACTCCTGCAGAATTAAGCATTTCTTGCAGTAAAATCATACACCAAATGTACATTTTGACTCAGGAACAGGAGTGGAGAAATAATATTTTTTAAATTTCAGCATCGTGAGAGAATGAATGCACGGTTAGGGACCACCTGTAAAGGTGGCGATGCTATCTTTATCAGCATCATAAAAGCTGATCGTATTTCAACCACATAAAATATGCTTCCAAGTCAAACTGAAATCTTATCATAAACATGTTGGGTCGTTTTAAAAGCTTTTAATTTCCTTAAAACCAGTCAAACTGATGTCGTTTGGAAAACATTGCATTTTCTCCCCAGTCCCTAAACGTCTTTACTGCGTGAGAGAAGCAGAGATGAAAGAGGAAGGAGAAAACCATCATTACCAATATCATCTAGATTAAATCATTCATTCTATTGATTTATGACATTATTCTGGTGAACAAGGGTTTATTTAGTCTTCTAGGACAACAAGTAATGACATGCTACATTTACCTAATTATAGACTAACAAATAGCCTACCAAAATGGCGGAAATTAGAAGCAGAAGCACACAGTAGGCATATCTAAAAAGGCGAGTCAAAAAATCGCTCCGCCATCTCTGAATGTACAGCGCATTTTCTATATTAGCGGGTTAGGGTCGGGTGCAGGCCTCAGGTGTTCACTTTATCACATATAGTCAGGCAGTTGCAGTCAGGCAGTTGCAGATGGGTTACTAGCAATTGGGGGCGGGTGAACAAACAGCTGACCAACGCATTATTAGTGTTTACCATGCCATGTATGATCTGGACAATAAGACTAGTCATCTGCAGCGGGACAAGTCTCTCTAGTTACCAATGAATACAGAACACACTCCCAGGGACTTGGTACACACACATACACGTACACACACGCACGTACACACACGTTCACACACACACACACAAACACACACTCATTTGGCGCCTTGTTGTCTGTGAGTAACAGTGACATTCACCAGACAAAACCCAGATTAGGGGATATGCTTGTTAGTCGGCGTATTCAATTTCAGGTAGAGAAGGTACCAGTGAGAGGTGGTTGGTTTGATTCCTGGCTGGGTTTAAGCTGTGATCTCTGGGGAGAACCAGTCTTCTCTGCGGCCAATTAAAACTATCCAAATCTCAAAGACAATGAGGAGACCTACTACTGAATCTGAGTCCCATGGAGATTCACAATAGAGTGAGTTAATTACTGTAAAAGGTCAAAGGTCATTGCACAACGCTTGCGGAAGTAATGTACAGTCGCAAAAGTACTGGAAAATAGAAACACATCTTTTTGTATTGCATAAGTGGTTTTGAAAGCAACGACGCCCAGACGACGCCCAGATGACACCCAGACATACAGTCTTACATTGGCCAGGCGGTCAGTTGAGCGAGCTGAGCTGAATTAGTCCGGCAGCAGCCACACTCCCAGAGGTGGGAGGGCCTAGCTAGCCTGGCCTGTATGTTACGTTAGTGCTAATGTAGCGTTGCAGTCTAATCAGAGCTTAGTGGAGGTGCCGTATCAGACCTCTCCAGAGACGTATCCAGCCTCATTACATTACTGTGTCTGCCCCTTATACAGTATAGAGTGAGACTCCACCCACAGGACCTGACAGGTACTAGAGGCCATGTGTTTCATATATCTCTGACATACTTTCCATTCAGCACAATGGCTACTGTAGCTTCTGTAGCAGCAGGAACCGTTACAGCAGGGCAGAGCCAGGACAATCCTCTGAAGACCAACTGGTCTATTCTTTCTCTCTCTCTCTTTCTGTCTCTCTCTCTTTCCCTCTCTCTCTTTATGTCTCTCTCTCTCTTTCTCTCTCTCTCTTTCTGTCTCTCTCTCTCTTTCTCTCTCTCTTGTTCTGTCTCTCTCTCTGTCTCTTACTTTTCTCTCACTTCCTCTCAAGACGAACTGTTCTACTCTCACTGTGGTCCTGTCTCTCTCTCCTTCCCCCTCTCACTCTCTTACTTTCTCTCTCTCTCGCTGTCTGTCTGTCTGTCTGTCTGTCTGTCTGTCTCTCTCTCTGTCTCTCTCTCTCTCTCTCTCTCTCTGTCTCTCTCTGTCTCTCTCTCTCTGTCTCTCTCTCTGTGTCTCTGTTTTCCCTGTATACTTTCTCCTCCACGGGATGTAACTTTCAACGTGGTTCTTGACCACAACATACGATTCTTCCTTCCACCACACCATGACCACATTCAGTCACTCCTCTCAGAAAACACAAGGAAAAGGAAAAACTAGTTCCTTTATGGCTGAGTTGGTCAGAGTGGTCCTCGGTTGAATTCCAGTAGACAAATCTAAAAACAAAAATCAAACATAATGAACTCACTGTAGTGTTCGCTAAGTGGCATGTATTACCTATTACAACAAATTGACAGTGTTCAGATTAGGACTGCACCGCAGTGCACTACTTAGCCCATGTAAATCCCTCTCTGGCTCTCGGGTCTGGTCGCTGAAATAAAACAAAGAGAGAGTGGCTGAGTGGCGAGTCTGTACAGAGACCGGTGTACAGATAAAGATCTGTTAATGCCATGGCTTTCTGGGTAATGAGAGGAACTGGAGTAGCAGGGGCCCAGTCAGACCTGGGTTCAAACACTATATGAAGTAATTTCATATATTTCATCTTCGTGTGATTGAACTTGTCTGGCACATGGGACCAATAGAAAGTGTAAACCTCACCCGCACTCCAGGCAGGCTAAAGCAAACGATCAAAGTATTTGAATGATTTCAAATAGTATTTGAACCCAGGTCTGGGGGCAGCAGAGCCAGGGGCCCAGTTTTCCGAACTCTCTGAGCTGAGCTACGGTGGAGTTCCGTAGCTCAGGATCTGGAATGTTGGGAATGGGGCAGATTCCTAAGAGGGGCTGTTACCTCCAGACTACCTTTCCCCAACCCTCTCCTCCCTCCCTCCTTCCCTCCATCCCTTGTGATGACAACACACACTCACAGAGACACACACGCACCAGGTACACAAACTCTCTCTCTCTCTCACACACACACACACACACACACACACACACACACACACACACACACACACACACACACACACACACACACACACACACACACACACACACACACACACACACACACACACACACACACACACACACACACACACACACACACCCCGTCCTGTAGAGGTGCAGACAGAACCTTCCATAGATCCAGGCTGATGACGCTGTAGGATACTAACCTACAAAAACAACAAGAAGAACCTGCATGGAAAAACACCTTTCATCACTAGTAGAATTACAACTGCCACACTGACGCCACTTTAGGTGAAACAAGTGGAAATGTAGAAATGTGTAAAGGACAGTTGCAGTGTGTGTGTGTGTGTGTGTGTGTGTGTGTGTGTGTGTGCGTGTGTGTGTGTGTGTGTGTGTGTGTGTGTGTGTGTGTGTGTGTGTGTGTGTGTGTGTGTGTGTGTGTGTGTGTGTGTGTGTGTGTGTGTGTGTGTGTGTGTGTGTGTGTGCGTGTCTGGTGCATGTGTGTCTCTCTCTCTGTGTGTGTCTGTGTGTGTGTGTGTGTGCGTGCCTGGTGCATGTGTGTGTGTGTGTGTGTGTGTGTGTGTGTGTGTGTGTGTGTGTGTGTGTGTGTGTGTGTGTGTGTGTGTGTGTGTGTGTGTGTGTGTGTGTGTGTGTGTGTGTGTGTGTGTGTGTGTGTGTGTGTGTAATGAAGGAAAATGTATCATGCATGTTCTGATACGCCAAACGAGGTGCCACGGAACCATAAATCCTGTTATTTGGTGTTTTCTAGCCTCCTTACGAGTCTGTACAATTTAACATGTGATACATAAAGTGTAAAAGCAGAAGCTTCGGTGCATGGCAGTGGGTGACCTCACTTAAGGTATTTCTGCGGCGGAAAGCTGTTGATGGTATTTCCTAAAGCAATGTGAACCAGCGCTGAATTCTAATAGCATTCTGAAACGACATTCTGTTAAGCAACATTTTGTTCACAACATTCTGTTAAACAACATTCTGTTAACAACATTCTGTTAAACAACATTCTGTTAACAACATTCTGTTAACAACATTCTGTTAACAACATTCTGAAGGCATTACTGCTGGCTAATTTGACAGCCGATAGAGAGACAGACAGACAGAGACAGACAGACAGAGACAGAGACAGAGACAGAGACAGAGACAGAAAGACAGAGGTCCGTCTGATGCTTGTTATTTAGTAATGTAAGGAATCTTAATTGTCTGTCTGGTAGGTTCTGAGATTCTGTAGTGGCAAAAGACTAGCAAGACGGGACGGGGGGTGTGTGTGTGTGTGTGCATTGTGTGTGTGTGTGTGTGTGTGTGTGCATTGTGTGTGTGTGTGTGTGTGTGCATTGTGTGTGTGCATTGTGTGTGTGTGTGTGCATTGTGTGCATTGTGTGTGTGTGTGTGTGTGTGCATTGTGTGTGTGTGTGTGTGTGTGTGTGTGTGTGCATTGTGTGTGTGTGTGTGTGTGTGTGTGCATTGTGTGTGCATTGTGTGTGTGTGTGCATTGTGTGTGTGTGTGTGCATTGTGTGCATTGTGTGTGTGTGTGTGTGTGTGTGTGTGTGTGTGTGTGTGTGTGTGTGTGTGTGTGTGTGTGTGTGTGTGTGTGTGTGTGTGTGTGTGTGTGTGTGTGTGTGTGTGTGTGCATTGTGTGTGTGTGTGTGTGTGCATTGTGTGTGTGTGTGTGTGTGCATTGTGTGTACGTGCATTGTGTATAGAGAGACAGACAGACAGAGACAGACAGACAGAGACAGAGACAGAGACAGAGACAGAGACAGAAAGACAGAAGTCAGTCTGATTCTTGTTATTTAGTAATGTAAGGAATCTTAATTGTCTGTCTGGTAGGTTCTGAGATTCCTTAGTGGCAAAAGACTAGCAAGTTCTGTGTGTGTGTGTGTGTGTGTGTGTGTGTGTGTGTGTGTGTACGTGCATTGTGTACACAATGCCAAAAGGATTCCCAGCCCACTGCTGCAGGGGTATTGATATTGTAAACGCTGCGATGTCTAAGATAAGAATGAAAAGGAAAACGCAAGACAGAGACACAGGGATGGAACGTAACAACTAATCAGAGCCCAGGTTTCTAGTGGTCTGAAAACACAGCCCAGGTGTCTAGTGGTCTGAAGACACAGCCCAGGTGTCTAGTGGTCTGAAGACACAGCTCAGATTACTAGTGGTCTGAAGACACAGCCCAGGTTTCTAGTGGTCTGAAGACACAGCCCAGGTTTCTAGTGGTCTGAAGACACAGCCCAGGTTTCTAGTGGTCTGAAGACACAGCTCAGGTTACTAGTGGTCTGAAGACACAGCCCAGGTTTCTAGTGGTCTGAAGACACAGCCCAGGTTTCTAGTGGTCTGAAGACACAGCCCAGGTTTTTAGTGGTCTGAAGACACAGCCCAGGTTACTAGCGGTCTGAAGACACAGCCCAGGTTTCTAATGGTCTGAAGACAAAGGGATGGAAAATATCCACAAAAATGGCAAGTTGTTTGATGATCATCTGTTGATTTAATGTTTGGGCCATAGCTAACATTCTGATGAGCCATACAAATCCAGCAGGGAGAGTTTTGAGTTTGTCTATGGATAAACCCAGTGGGTACAAACTGTTTGAATCAAAGTTGTTCTTAACATAGTCTGTCAACGTATTGTGACGTGGTATCTACGTAGACAACAGATTGGATTTTTTTTAAAGTCATCAACTGTTGCTTTGAGGGTGAAATTTCAAACACAGGATTATGTAATCATTTATAACCAATTTTCAAAATATGTTGAATTTCTACCTTAGAAACAACTTCAACAATATATTCACAAATATATATTTTTTAAACTATAGGCTGGACAGCACCTCCTAGTGGAGACGTATTCATTTAGACTCCCATCCAGGGTTTTAACCAAACCCAGTTTAGATTTTCTATTTGTCACTGATTACAACCAATATGCTGTCGTGAGAATGATTATTGCGAGACTTCATAATAACTAAATATATTGACTATAGGTTTAATAGGACAAATGAAATGTAACCATACTTTGTAAGTCATACATCATCAATGAGACTATTTAGGCCTGTATCAACAGATATTGTTTCAATTCAACCCAGGGTTCAACTAAAAATAGACAATACATTTAGAATTAGGATTTCAAGCTTTGGTTGATGAAAAATGTAATCTTCAAGTTAAGCATAAACATGTTATATTCACGTTTACATCGCAACCAAAGATCTAAGTTCCATTTATTTAACTACATCAAATCAAGCTTTATTCAAAGTGCATTTAAAGTTTAATTAGATTAGATTTAGTCCTATTCTATATTAAAAATGTTGGTTGAGATGGAAAATTGAATCCAAGATATCAATTATTAATTTGTGGACAAACTGGATATTGAATTGTGTTTGGTTGTCAACGCAACCTAATACCAAACATGTGCAGGAGATGTAAACTCAGCAAAAAAAGAAATGTCCTCTCACTGTCAACTGCGTTTATTTTCAGCAAACTTAACATGTGTAAATATTTGTATGAACGTAACAAGATTCAACAACTGAGACATAAACTGAACAAGTTCCACAGACATCTGACTAACATAAATGGAATAATGTGTCCCTGAACAAAGGAGGGGTTGAAATCAAAACTAACAGTCAGTATCTGGTGTGGCCACCAGCTGCATTAAGTACTGCAGTGCATCTCCTCCTCATGGACTGCACCAGATTTGCCCGTTCTTGCTGTGAGATGTTACCCCACTCTTCCACCAAGGCACCTGCACGTTCCAGGACATTTTCAGGGGGGAATGGCCCTAGCCCTCACCCTCCGATCCAACAGGTCCCAGACGTGCTCAATGGGATTGAGATCCTGGCTCTTCGCTAGCCATGGCAGAACACTGACATTCCTGTCTTGCAGGAAATCACACACAGAACAAGCAGTGGCATTGTCATGCTGGAGGGTCATGTCAGGATGAGCCTGCAGGAAGGGTACCACATGAGGGAGGAGGATGTCTTCCCTGTAATGCACAGCGTTGAGATTGCCTGCAATGACAACAAGCTCAGTCCGATGATGCTGTGACACACCGCCCCAGACCATGACGGCCCCTCCACCTCCAAATCGATCCCGCTCCAGAGTACAGGCCTCGGTGTAACGCTCATTCCTTCGACCGACAATAAACGCGAATCCGACCATCACCCCTGGAGAGACAAAACCTTGACTCATCAGTGAAGAGCACTATTTGCCAGTCCTGTCTGGTCCACTAACGGTGGGTTTGTTCCCATAGGCGATGTTGTTGCCGTGGATGTCTGGTGAGGACCTGCCTTACAACAGGCCTACAAGCCCTCAGTCCAGCCTCTCTCAGCCTATTGCGGACAGCCTATTGCGGACAGTCTGAGCACTGATGATTGTGCGTTTCTGGTGTAACTCGGGCAGTTGTTGCCATCCTGTACCTGTCCTGCAGGTGTGATGTTCGGGTGTACCGATCCTGTGCAGGTGTTGTTACACGTGGTCTGCCACTGTGAGGATGATCAGCTGTCCGTCCTGTCTCCCTGTAGTGCTGTCTTAGGCGTCTCACAGTACAGACATTGCAATTTATTGCCCTAGCAACATCTGCAGTCCTCATGACTCCTTGCAGCATGCCTAGGGTACGTTCACGCAGATGAGCAGGGACCCTGGGCATCTTTCTTTTGGTGTTTTTCAGAGTCAGTAGAATGGCCTCTTAGTGTCCTAGGTTTTCATAACTGCGACCTTAATTGCCTACCGTCTGTAAGCTGTTACTGTCTTAACGACCGTTCCACAGATGCATGTTCATTAATTGTTTATGGTTCATTGAACAAGCATGGGAAACAGTGTTTTAACCCTTTACAATGAAGATCTGTGAAGTTATTTGTATTTTTATGATTTTTTCTTTGAAAAACAGGGTCCAGAAAAAGGGACATTTCTTTTTTTGCTGAGTTTAGCTACTGCTTAAAGAAAATGACTCCATCAAATCCACTTTAAATAAATTTTGATTTGATTTAGTCTTATTCCTAACTTTGATTCTTGGTTGAGATGGAGACATGAATCCAACATATCAATTACACATTTTTAGACAAATTGGAATTTGTTGACAACCAATCACAATTCAATATCACTTTAGCAATATAGTAAATATCCTACTAACTTGTCCCAGGTTAACAAATTATATGTGGAATTCTCGTCTCCAACTAAACTAAAAATAAAAGTTAAAGAATAAGATTAAGCCAGCTGACTCAGATGAAACTATCCAAGCATTAGATAAGTCTCTTTTAATTGTTGATGTTTGGTTGCGTTGTCAACCAAACACAATTCAAATTTACTTTTATAATAGAATAAATAGCCAAAAGTTAAGGCTATCTTACAACTAATGCAACAGTATTTAGTCAATCTTAAAATGAGTAACACATCCATGGCCACATTTTGAGGTTACTGTTACTATAATGTCTTCTTATGTACTCATAGAAAGTGTGCATGGTCAACATAGCATGTAAAGGTCGCAGGTCGTCACAATATAAATATCTGCACAGAATCTCAAACAGCATCGATCACTTGCACTATGTACTTGTAATCTCAACTGCCATCCAGGTCATTTGGTTCTGCTAGATGAAGCACAGTGGTAACACATTAAGTTGCTGTATAAATACAAAATATCTGACATTGTAGTCCCAGTGGGAAAGTGCTAAGCAAACAAACAAAATAGCGTCTTAAAAGTGAAAAGAAGAAGAAGAAGAAACATGGAAATGTGTTGAACCCATTGACATGACCCATAAAAAAATGCTGTTTGGTGGTAGCAGACACACAGTGGACATAGACAGTTGTGACTACAGATTTCTATGTTGGAGTAATATACCACATATTTGTCTTTCCCCAGCACCCCAGTCTCCCTCGCTCCCCTCTACTGGCTGGGGGCCATTCTGACCGGGGGCCTTCCGACCTGGTCTGGGATAGGGGGAGCATTGTGTGTCATCAGCCAGGGAGGGAGAGAGGGAATGGAGGAGTAGCATGGAATGCTCCCAGGTCCCAGGTTGTCTACCAAAGCACGCGCAGAGAGCTAGACATTACTAGGCTGAAAGCCCTGAAACTGGCTGAAGATTAAAGGGGAATATGCTACTGTTGGAGGTTGGAGGAGCAGCACCTCTGACCATTTTTTTATGGGGTTTAGATGGATTTTTGATGTGTGTAACGCTGTGTGTTTGACTGATAGAATCTGTGAAAGTGTCTGATAACGCGGGGAACTGTAGTTCAAAATGTGCAAAAATGTAATATATTTTCCTAGTATTAGGAAATAGATAGTGCGGTGCTGTCAAGGGCAAATTCTCCAACCACGCCTTTCCTCCACCACAGACAGTTTCATCATAATTTGTTGATAATTTGACCATTTTGCTTTGGCAAAGACTCCGATTCAGCCCTCTGGGTGCTCTTAGAGAGGAGCAAAGATACACTACATGACCAAAAGTATGTGGACACCTGCTCGTCGAACATCTCATTCCAAAATCATTGGCATTAATATGGAGTTGGTCCCCCCTTTGCTGCTATAACAGTCTCCACTCTTCTGGGAAGGATTTCCACTAGATGTTGGAACATTGCTGCAGGGACTTGCTTCCATTCAGCCACAGGAGGATTAGTGAGGTTGGGCACTGACGTAGGGCGATTATGCCTGGTTTGCAATCGGCGTTCCAATTCATCCCGTAGGTGTTCGATGGAGTTGAGGTCCGGGCTCTGTGTAGGCCAGTCAAGTTGCTCCACACCGATCTTTACAAACCCTTTCTGTATGGACCTCGCCTTGTGCAGGGGTCATTGTCAGGCTGAAACAGGAAAGGGCCTTCCCCAAACTGTTGTCACAAAGTTGGAAGCACAGAATCGTCTAGAATGTTATTGTATGCTATAGTGTTAAGATTTCCCTTCACTGGAGCTAAGGGGCCTGAACCATGAAAAACAGCCCCAGACCATTATTCCTCCTCCATCAAACTTTACAGTTGTCACTATGCATTGGGGCAGGTAGCGTTATCCTGGCATCCGCCAAACGCAGATTAGTCAGTCGGACTGCCAGATGGTGAAGCGTGATTCATCACTCCAGAGAACGCATTTCCAGTGCTCCGGCGGCCGACACTTGGCATTGCTCATGGTGATCTTAGGCTTGTGTGCGGCTGTTCGGCCATGGAAACCCATTTCATGAAGCTTTCAACAAACAGTTATTGTGCTGACATTGCTTCCAGGGGCAGTTTGGAACTCGGTAGTGAGTGTTGCAACCGAGGCCAGACAATCTTCAGCACTTAGCGGTCACATTTTGTGATCTTGTATGACCTACCATTTCGTGGCTGAGCACTTGTTGCTCCTAGACGTTTCCACTTCACAATAACAGCACTTGCAGTTGACCAGTCGAAAAGTTGTGCTTTTAGATGGTTGAAAGCATAGCGATAGCATATTGAGAATTCCACAAACTTCTGGCTGTCCTTTTGAGTAGCTGAATAAATGCTGAAATCTCATTGATCAATGTCTCTCCAAATATGACACAAATTTCTACGTAGAAATGACTTGGTGTGCCCAGTGGGAAAGTGCTAAGCAAACAAACAAAATAGCATCTTGAAAGTAAGAAGTAGGAGAAGAAGAAGAAACATGGAAATGTGTTGAACCCATTGACATCGCCCATTAAAAAGAATCGCTGCAGTGGACATAGACAGTTGTGACTACAGATTTCTATGTTGGAGTAATATACCACATATTTGTCTTTCCCCAGCACCCCAGTCTCCCTCGCTCCCCTCTACTGGCTGGGGGCCATTCTGACCGGGGGCCCTCCGACCTGGCCTGGGTCTGGGATAGAATGTGAAGGACGTTTCCACTTCACAACATCAGCGCTTACAGTTGACCGGGGCAGGTCTAGCAGGGCAGAAATTTGACAAACTGACTTGTTGGAAAGGTGTCATCCTATGACAGTACCATGTTGAAAGTCACTGAGCTCTTCAGTAAGACCATTCTTCTGCCAATGTTTGTCTATGGAGATTGCATGGCTGTGTGCTCAATTTTATACACCTGACAGCAACGGGTGTGGCTGAAATAGCCAAATCCACTCATTTGAAGGAGTGTCCACATACTTTTGTATATATACTGTATTTAGGGAGTAGCCCAAGCACTTCCTTGTACACACATATGTATCAGTGCTTATGTTGGATCGGAAGGACCAAGAAGAATACCCAATTTGGCTATTGTTATTGCAGTTCATCCAAAAACCCAAGAGTCTGTTACTCTGCTGTTTTCATGGGGTTTATTTTGGAAGAATTGAGTGAAAACCAATCAATCCTTTTCTCCCATTGTATCTCCTGACACGGCATTAGTATGTTTGTTTTAGTAATGTGATCCCATTTGTCATTCTGTGTGACAAGCTCTCCAACCCAACAACAAACCCAGTCAGTCAACTGGCTAAAAGCTGAATGCCCTGCAGGCCTTTTGTGGCTTTGGCTCGGGGCAGTGGGTTCTCATTGGTCAGACCAGTGTTTGGAGTATGGAGAGAAGCCAGGTGACTGGTGGACTGGAGAGACTGGAGACATCCAGCTGTTTGGCCCAGGCTGCCCCGCCTCAGCCTCATCTCTGGTCACTTGTTTGTTTGTCATCCTGCCTTTGTTTGTACAAGAGATTTCCTGTGTAAACTCATGAAGCAACAGGATCCTTCTCTTTGGAAAAAGAAGCCCCTCAATTATGTTCGGATGTAGAATTGTAATACAGATTCTGCATCCGGTGAGCACTGTACCAGAACAGAACACTTCTCACTGTAATGTCTCGGGTGTAATTGCAGATCAGCCTTCCATTTAGAGAACGTAATGTCTCAAGAAGGCTAGCTACATTCTAATTATTTCCAGACATTTCGTTAGACAAACAATGACAGAATGAATATTCTAAATTTGCCAGTGTTGTTTGTATTCATGTCACAAATTGGCTTGCGAGAGGAAGCGAAACCATGCCAACACAATAAAATGAATGAAGCCGACTATCTCGACGAAATGAGTTGACACAAGCACCACGGATACAGAAACAGAGTCAACACATAGCCTCCAAATCAAAGAGAGCATATGGTGAGAAGCCAGTGGTTAAAGACCATACCTACACCACAGCAAATAACCTCCCCTAGACCCAGCAACCAGTGGCACAACCGCAATCACATTTGTAGTGTTCTTATCTACTGTCAGATAGAAGAAGAAGAATGTGGACGATCCAAACAAACCTTAACCAACTGTAATGTTTAGGTCAAAACAACCACAATCCAAGTGTGCAGTAACAGCTTGCTCATCTGTTTATTGCTAGGGTATGCACTATGCAATAAAGTTTACATCATATCTATAAAATATGTATGCAGAGGGGGGATTCTGTGTTGCTGAATTTTTCATACCCACCAGCATTATATTATACCCACCGCCTCTCCTTCCAGTTTTCTGCTGCCAATGACTGGAACGAACTGCAAAAATCTCTGAAGCTGGAGACTCTTACCTCCCTCACTAGCTTTAGCACCAGCTGTCAGAGCAGCTCACAGATCACTGCACCTGTACATACATCATCTGTAAATAGCCCATCCAATCTGCCTCATCTCCCATACTTTATTTATTTATGTATTTATCTTGCTCCTTTGCACCCCAGTATCTCACCTTGCACATTCATCTTCTGCACATCCTGCCATTCAAGTGTTTAATTACTATATTGTAATTAATTTGCCACCATAGCCCATTTATTGCCTTACCTCTCTTATCCTACCTCATTTGCACATGCTGTATATAGATTTTTCTACTGTATTATTGATTGTATGTTTGTTTATTCCATGTGTAACTGTGTGTTGTTGTATGTGTCGCACTGCTTTGCTGTATCTTGGCCAGATCGCAGTTGCAAATGAGAACTTGTTCTCAACTAGCCTACCTGGTTAAATAAAGGTGAAAATAAATATATATATATGGGGCCAGAATGAATCCATTGTTGAAGGCTTGACTTTAGGGCATGCTGAAGCGCAGCTATTGTCGTAACTGGACTCAGACCGGAAGATTTCTCTCAATTAATAATGGAAACAGGGAGAGGGAAAGTGTAATAGCTCTTCGCTTCAAGGGAAAGTCACAAAGTGCTTATTGTGGGCTTGTGTCTGAGGCACGGAGCTCAAATAGGAATATATTCTTGAGGAAAACTGTATCTTCCTACTAATTAATGATAATTATATAATTAGACCAGTTTTGCGAGAGAGAGAGAGAGAGAGAGAGAGAGAGAGAGAGAGAGAGAGAGAGAGAGAGAGAGGAGAGAGAGAGAGAGAGAGAGAGAGAGAGAGGAGAGAGAGAGAGAGAGAGAGAGAGAGGAGAGAGAGAGAGAGAGAGAGAGAGAGAGAGAGAGAGAGAGAGAGAGAGAGAGAGAGAGAGAGAGAGAGAGAGAGAGAGAGAGAGAGAGAGAGAGATCTGCAGGGGGCGCCCTGAACTCCCTATCTTGTTAAAAATATTAAAGATTTAGCACAACGAAAGCATTCCCTTCTGTTCTGCCACAAAACCTGCCAAACTTAATATACAGCTGCATTGGAAAGGGCTTTTTCCTCAAATCAAATGATGAATCTCCAAAGTGCTATCCGCTCACTGATCAAGTAAATTACTTAGCTTGTACTGTATATGAGTGATTGTCCCTCTTTAGTCAAAGTAGCTGAATGAACAAATCATTTGGGCCGTTTTCTAAGAGCTTTTCCAACGTAGTTGTTCAGTCCAGGACAGACGGTCCTGAATGTAGCAGTGAAGAAACTTTATCTGAACACAGTGAAACATGCTGTGCTTGCTTGGTATGCAAGCCATCCTAATGGTTCTACAGCCCAGTGATGCTGCGTAGTGAGAGCCTTTTCACAACACTGTCATAAATATCACATTAGATAAGCAATAGATTAAGATAAGTGATAGGGAAAGAGGTTTGCTTAATAAACATTCTGCTCTAACCCACGTAGAGCATTAGGGTAGCAGTAAATCATATGGCCCGACAGACAGATATGCTATCTGCTTCAGTGTCCTTTCTCGACACAGCATGACCAACCAACACTGACCATTAAAGGGCTCTGTGTGGCTAATTTACAACACTCACTGGTTGATCTGAACCGTTTCTTAACATCAAGATACTGTGATGTACAAATAGTTCTGCTGTTTGTTTTGTTTACTTCCCAGCACACTCAAATACTTTGAACATGGTTGTAACACTTAGTATGTCTCGCTATTTTACAGGGGAACAGAAATGGGAAAAACAAACACACAAAGAAAATATATTTAATTGAAGTGCAACGCCAAAGAGAAGTAGGCTTTACAACCATCTGGTCCAGATGAAACCCTCTCTCTGTATGTGTGTGTGTGTGTGTGTGCGCGTGCGTGCGTGCGTGGAGATTGATTGACAGGTTTTGGCAGAACCTGGTCCCACTTATAATGCTTTCAGCGGACCATGACCTGGGTCAACCAATGACCGAGCTCCTTATTCTAATGTTAGGGGTCAAAGGTCATCCAATCAGAATGAGCCATTTGTCACATTTCTATTACACATGTAGCTTAAAGCTTTGATGTCCCATTTTGTAAAAGTGATGTGGTCCCAAAGACGTCAATACTGACCTCATCTTTGCCCTTTAGGGGGTTATTTTGGAGCCTTGTCAGACTTGCTCCAGTTGTTTTGATCCATGCTAAGTGATAACAATCAATCATAACATATTATACCCATGCTTTTCTCTAAATGCTTCAAAAACAGTCGGCCTTTTGAAGCCCTATACTGTTCGAGGACAGCCTGGATAGCTTGCTAACTCTAAAACTTCAACCAGAGGCTTTTGACTGATCCAATAACAGAGAGTTGAGCGATGGCCCTTTTTCAGTGTGCGCATATACAGTGCCTTCAGAAAGTATTCATATCGTAAATATATTGAAAACAAAGTACAGAAATATCTCATTTACATATGTATTCACACCCATTTACATTACATTTAAGTCATTTAGCAGACGCTCTTATCCAGAGCGACTTACAAATTGGTGCATTCACCTTATGATATCCACACATGGTATCGCATTTTTTTTTTTTTTTTTTTTGAGACACCCCTGAGACAATACTTTGTTAAACATCTTTGGCCGTGTTTATAGTTGTGAGTCTTTCTGGGTAAGACTCTAAGAGGTTTCCACACATCGTTTGTGCAACATCTGCCCCTTTATTCTTTTCTAAATTGTTCAAGTTCTATAAAATTGGTTGTTGATCATTGCTAGACAACCGTTTCAGGTTTTGCCATGGATTTTCAAGTAGATTTAAGTCAAAACTGTAACTCGGCCACTCAGGAACATGCACTGTCTTCTTGATGAGCAACTCCAGCGTAGATTTGGCCTTGTGTTTTAGGTTATTGTCCTGCTGAATGGTAAATTCATCTCCCAGTGGAATTTTACGGTGGAAAGCAGACCGTACCAGGTTTTCCTCTAGGATTTTACCTGTGCTTAGCTCCATTCCATTTATTTTATATCCTGAAAAACTCCCCAGTCCTTATCAATTACAAGCATACCCATAACATGATGCAGCCACCACTATGCTTGAAAATATGGTGTGTAGGACAGTGACAAAAAATATATAAATCGAATCAATCGAATCAATTCAGCTGTAACACAACAAAATGTGGAAGAATTCAAGGGTGTGACTACTTTCTGAATGCACTGTTGGTTTACCTTTCCTTGACTGTAAATAGGGGTACTGTGACATAACCTGTGTGCAGAAAACATTTTTAAAAATGTGTAGCTTATTCTTCTTTGGTGGTAAAAGGAACCAAGAGGGCTATGAAAGTGATTGGTTTCTATCACCTGCGATAAAGCTCTTATGATGGAGCAGGAAGTGTGGGCGATGTGTGTCACTAGGATGGGACTGGGGAAAATACTGGAAGGGGAAGGGCAGAGAGAGAGAGAGAGAGAAGAGAGAGACATTATTAATTGCAGGTCAATCCATGATTTTTCATGAGATTTCATAAATGTACGTAATCCATTATGTGGCTGTGCTAAGGCAATTTAACTCAAACAAAACATTTCCTTTGCATCCTCTGCACAAGCTTTCAATGTGATCCAGATGTGCAGGCTATAGCTCACTCACTTTGTTGACATCCACGATACAGTATTAAAGACGTTATCTGGAGCAGTCCCAGTGGAAATGGAAGCAGGAGTGAAACTCGCGGCAAAAAAATCGTCAACGTTCTCGAGATTTTCTAAGAATGTCCACCTCTCTCTCTCTTTCTTTCGCTCTCTCAATCCAATTCAATTCAATTGACTTTATTGACATGGTAAGTTCGTTATTACTTACATTGTCAAAGTATACATATCGAAAAATAAAAATCAAATATATATGTATATATATACAAAATATATATATATTTATATATAAATAAATGGTGGGACCAACAGCAATAATAACAGTAGTAGTGGACATGGGATTACCATTAACAACTACAACAACAATATTAATCAGAACAACAATAAATTAAAGCAACAGTAGTAGACCAGTGTCAATATGACTTGAGAAGACATATGACCTGGTATGAAAGACAAAACAAAACTAAGCTAAATGGGAAATATTATCAATATTACTTTGCATTTTTCACTGGCTGTCCCTCAGGTTGTGGCAGGAGGACACATATTTGGCTGCCAAAACTGCACATTTTGGCTTTTCACCCAATAAATATTTGATTTTTTCTTCATCTTTTATAGTTTCAAATTCTTTGTATTGAGTTATAATTTTGGGAAAGAAATATGCTCTTAGGTCTGAGTATTTGTCACAGTGTAGTAGGAAATGCACCTCTGTCTCTACCTCTCCTCTGGAGCGGAGTGAGCACAGCCTGTCCTCTCTGGGCAGCCAGGTTTGTCTGTGACGACCGGTCTCTATAGCCAGACGGTGCTCACTGAGTCTGTACCTAGTCAATGTTTTCCTCAGTTTTCTATCAGTCACAGTGGTCAGATAGTCTGCCACCATGTACTGTCTGTTTAGAGCCAAATAGCATTGAAGTTTACTTGGATTTTTTGTGGTGTCTTTCCAATAGGTTATATATTTTTCTTTTTGTTTTGTGATGATTTGGTTGGGCCAGATTTTCTGAGGGCTGTCTCTCTCTCTCTCTCTCTCTTTCGCTCTCTCTCTCTCTCTCTCTCTCTCTCTCTTGGTGGGGGTTGCTTGTTTAAGCCAATAGGCAAAGAGCAATGCTAATGCCATTTCGGTGTGGCTCGAGTTGAGCCCATTATTACGAACGGGGCGCCAGTGAATTTATAAGGAGATGCTGTGACAGTCATAGATGAACTTTTACAAAGTAGTCTCCCTAGTTCACTCGTTTTGCCTACAACATGCATTCGCCGACATTTGGACGAATCTAACCGCGCAGTTCGGGACAAGTCTGCGGGAAAGTGGTGCGCTTTCTGGACAT
>NC_074673.1:10041119-10076119 GCF_029448725.1 Salvelinus fontinalis | reverse complement strand
AAAGTTGCTTGCCTATGAAGTATTATATATATTTCCTCACAAGCACGTCTCTATAGCCCTACAACAAGAACATGCTCATCCAGAGGCAGCGCTCCTAGTGGCCAGTGATTTTAATGCAGGAAAATTGAAATGTGTTTGACCTCATTTTTGTCACCTGTAAAACTAGATGGGAAAAACTATAGATCACCTTGACTCCACACACAGAGACGCATACAAAGCTCGCCTTCCATTTGGCAAATCTGACCATAACTATATCCTCCTAATTCCTGCTTAGAAGCAAAAACTCAAACAGGCAGTACTAGTGACACACTCAATTCGGAAGTAGTCAGATGAAGCGGATGCTAAGCTACAGGACTGTTTTGCTAGCACAGACTGGACTATGTTCTTTGATTCATCTGATGGCAATGAGGATTTTACCACATCAGTCATCGGCTTCAGTAATAAGTACATCGATAATGTCGTCCACACAATGACCGTACGTATTATCCCAACCAGAAGCCATGGATTACAGGCAACATCCGCACTAATTTCAAGGCTATGCGACATTAACCTGGACGCTAATCAGAAATCCCGCTACGCGCTCCGAAGAACCATCGAACAGGCAAAGCATCAATACAGAGCTAAGATGGAATCCTGTTACACCAGCTCTGATGCTCGTTGGATGTGGCAGGGCTCACAAACTATCACGGTTTGCAAAGGGAAACCTAGCCACGAGCTGCCCAGTGACACAAGCCTACCAGACGAGCTTAATGCCTTCTATGCTCGCTGCGAGGCAAGCAACACTGAACTATGCGTGAGAGCACCAGCTGTTCTGGACCACTGTGTGATCACGCTTTCCGTAGCCGATGTGAGTAAGACCTTTAAATACGTTAACATTCACAAGGCCGCAGGGCCAGACGGATTACCAGAATGCATGACCACCATAGACCACCAAGAACGCCAACGTAACCTGTCTAAATGACTATCACCCTGTAGCACTCAAAGGAAGGCCCAAAAAATTGTCAAAGACTCCAGCCACCCAAGCCACAGACTATTATCTATGCTACCGCACGTCAAGCGGTACTGATGCACCAAATCTGGAACCAACAGGTCTCTGAACAGCTTCTACCCCCAAGCCATAAGACTGCTAAAACAGATAGCTAAATAGCTAAATAATGGCTACACGGACTACCTGCAGTGACCATTTCTTTTGCACTAACTCTCTTGCACTGACTCTATGATTACACATTGGACACTCTCACATACTTACACTGACACCCCAACACACACACACACACACACACACACACACACACACACACACACACACACACACACACACACACACACACACACACACACACACACACACACACACACACACACGCACACAAATGCACACAAATGCATACTGACGCTACACCCTCTCACACACACACACACACACACACACACACACTGAGAATGGAAATAAAAGCTTTGGTTTGTTATAAATTCTCTTTGACTTCATCTTGGAAACATTGCAGATGCACAATGGCCAACTCTTGAGTTCCAGCTCAATAAATGTTAAGTATGTAGAATCGATCGTTGTTTATTCTATTTTTATATGCAGCAGTGTATTGTTAAATCCTCACAGGATCAGCACCCTGCCTGCTTATTCTCATACGAACTCCTCAAGTTACATTAAATTAGGCTGGTCCCAGATCTGTTTGTACGTTGTGGGCCTATGGCCAGCTCCTATTGTCTTTAATATTAGCCTGGTCCCAGAGCTGTTTGCGCAGTATAACTCCTAATGTCTTTGTCAATGCAAATAGGAGTTGACTATACAGCACAAACAGATCTGAAACCAGGCTACGCAACTCATCCAGTGAAAGAGACTGGTTCCATAACATTAGTGCTGTGGTGTGCCGTATAGTATAGCGTCAACTAGAGGACTGATCACAGACATTCGTCTAATCTTAGACATATACAGTCAGACACGTCGGCGTCTGTGTGTGTGTGTGCACACGTATGTGGCAGACGCCCAACAGTGTGTGTGTGCAAGTTGTGTGTGTGTTTGTTAGTGAGTGTGTGCTGCAGACCCTAGCCGAGTATGAATGAGCAAAAATGTAAGCCCCGGTGCCAGTGTGCGTGTGTATGTTTTCCTCTGTTGATTTAATACCCGTAACAGTGAATGTACACAGAGCTGTGTTTGTGCAGGGCTGAATAAATCACCCTCGCATCCGTGTAAATCGCTCTCAAGCCAAATACTCTGGCACTGTGCTGACAGGCTTTTATCCCCAGACAGACAGACATAGTGTGTGTGTGTGTGTGTGTGTGTGTGTGTGTGTGTGTGTGTGTGTGTGTGTGTGTGTGTGTGTGTGTGTGTGTGTGTGTGTGTGTGTGTGTGTGTGTGTGTGTGTGTGTGTGTGTGTGTGTGTGTGTGTGTGTGTGTGTGCGTGCGTGCGTGCGTGTGACCCAGCCCAGGTCGCTGCCTACCTGCCGCATGGGCTAAAAGCAGTATCAGACAGATCCGTGTGACAAGCATATGAGAGAGCGAGAGAGAGGCTGGAATAACCCTGTTTTTCATGGCCAGACTAGGGAGAGTTGCTGGTGGCAGTCAAAGCATGGCAGAGTGATGGCAGAGCCCGTCGGTGGCCTCGACCATAAACAGTCTGTGGTCGACCCTGGTGGTCCCTACACACACCGTCACTTGCAGACTCACTCCATGTCTATTGCTGTGCTTCTTCAGTGGTGCTACTGTGTGGGGGTACTGTACAGATATTATCTTTGACATAAGAGTTGAATTATAGCTTTATGTTTGCTTTGCTTTTCTTGCATCAAAGTTTCAACTTTCAACTCCAACATGCTATTGCTGAGGCCTCCATGTGAGGCCTGTCTGAGCTGCCTGTCTGGGCTCCCTGTCTGGGCTGCCTGTCTGAGCTCCCTGTCTGGGCTGCCTGTCTGGGCTCCCTGTCTGGGCTGCCTGTCTGGGCTGCCTGTCTGGGCTCCCTGTCTGGGCTGCCTGTCTGGGCTCCCTGTCTGGGCTGCCTGTCTGGGCTGCCTGTCTGGGCTCCCTGTCTGGGCTGCCTGTCTGGGCTCCCTGTCTGGGCTCCCTGTCTGGGCTGCCTGTCTGGGCTGCCTGTCTGGGCTGCCTGTCTGGGCTCCCTGTCTGGGCTGCCTGGGCTGCCTGTCTGGGCTCCCTGTCTGGGCTGCCTGTCTGGGCTCCCTGTCTGGGCTGCCTGTCTGGGCTCCCTGTCTGGGCTGCCTGTCTGGGCTGCCTGTCTGGGCTCCCTGTCTGGGCTCCCTGTCTGGGCTGCCTGTCTGGGCTGCCTGTCTGGGCTCCCTGTCTGAGCTGCCTATCTGGGCTGCCTGTCTGGGCTGCCTCTCTGGGCTCCCTGTCTGGGCTGCCTGTCTGGGCTGCCTGTCTGGGCTCCCTGTCTGGGCTCCCTGTCTGGGCTGCCTGTCTGGGCTCCCTGTCTGGGCTGCCTGTCTGTCCTGCCTGTCTGGGCTCCCTGTCTGGGCTGCCTGTCTGGGCTGCCTGTCTGGGCTCCCTGTCTGGGCTGCCTGTCTGGGCTGCCTGTCTGGGCTCCCTGTCTGGGCTGCCTGTTTGGGCAGCCTGCACCCCACATTGAATCCACATGCTAAGCATTTAGCGCTTCCAGGCACAACTTTGTTTATTAGGAGTTGTAGGATGATGTGGGGGAAAACAGAGTTGGCACAAACGCTGGAGTTGAATGCCCTACCAGATCATCTGTGTTGCTGTAAGCACACACACAACGTGATGGTGGGTAAAACATTCAGACCACCACGATGATGAAGTCATTACGACGGTACACACACATATTTCATTATTTCCCCCATGCATACTCAAGATGACCAGCTATGAATTAATACTGTATCATAGTCATGGAACATGTGCAAAACTCCCTTCTCCTTTGTGGTCAGAGTTTTGCAAAGAACACGTCATTCACACTTCTATCTACATCCATTGTGGTTCTGGAAAGTTGATCTCACCCAACCTTACCCAGAACCAGATCCAGAAAAACCTCATCGAAGGGTCTGCTTTCCCCCTCTCAGACCCAGATCCAGACTAGCCCCAGACTGTTTTCCCCTTCTCAGACCCAGATCCAGACTAGCCCCAGACTGTTTCCCCTTCTCAGACCCAGATCCAGACTAGCCCCAGACTGTTTCCCCCCTCCCAGACCCAGATCCAGACTAGCCCCAGACTGTTTTCCCCCCCTCAGACCCAGATCCAGACTAGCCCCAGACTGTTTTCCCCTTCTCAGACCCAGATCCAGACTAGCCCCAGACTGTTTCCCCCCTCTCAGACCCAGATCCAGACTAGCCCCAGACTGTTTTCCCCTTCTCAGACCCAGATCCAGACTAGCCCCAGACTGTTTCCCCTCCCCCTCTCAGACCCAGATCCAGACTAGCCCCAGACTGTTTTCCCCCTCTCAGACCCAGATCCAGACTAACTCCAGACTGTATTCCCCCCCTCAGACCCAGATCCAGACTAGCCCCAGACTGTTTTCCCCTTCTCAGACCCAGATCCAGACTAGCCCCAGACTGTTTTCCCCCTCTCAGACCCAGATCCAGACTAGCCCCAGACTGTTTTCCCCCTCTCAGACCCAGATCCAGACTAGCCCCAGACTGTTTTCCCCTTCTCAGACCCAGATCCAGACTAGCCCCAGACTGTTTTCCCCTTCTCAGACCCAGATCCAGACTAGCCCCAGACTGTTTTCCCCCTCTCAGACCCAGATCCAGACTAGCCCCAGACTGTTTTCCCCTTCTCAGACCCAGATCCAGACTAGCCCCAGACTGTTTTCCCCTTCTCAGACCCAGATCCAGACTAGCCCCAGACTGTTTCCCCCCCCCTCAGACCCTCCAGACCCTGGCTCCCTGCTCTCTGGCTGTCTAGCGTTCTGTGGCCCCCTGGCTCCCTGGTCACCTAGCTCCCTGGCCCCCTGGTTGGAAGTATGCAAAACGTCCCTTCCCTGGTCCTTCCTGCATTCCAGACCTGCCGCCCTGTAGCCTAGCCCCTGGTCTGTTACCACTAGGGGTCAAACAGGGAGAATTGATGATGCGGAAAGGGTCAGATATTTAAAAATAGACTTTACTGGGCGTGGGGTTTATACATCCTGCAGCAACGGTATTTCCTGGGATTTGTCCTAAAGGCCATGGTGGACTATAATAGATTTTATCTGTAATTTGGGTGTTGGGAATTTTATTTGGAATATTGTCCTACAGGAAGTGTTACTACTATGTAACTGATTAAGTTTCCTGAATGGCTGACATGGCAACTCATGGTGATGATCTGGTTACATGTCACCATTTAGCCTAGATGGATTATTTATGATGAGGCCAGAAATCACAAATGGATTATGATGAAGCATAGAATGGAATTGAAATGATATCCAGTGATTCTGAATGGCTCTGAAAATAAGACGATTACAGAGATGAGTAGACTGATATAGCCCCTCCCTCTCCTGTGGAGAGATGTAATAATCAGGTAACTGCTCATCCACTCCTCCTCCATTATCTAACTCTGTTTTTCATAATGTGAGATCATCTATCTTCTGGTCCAGAGATAATTCTCTTAAAGACACGCTACGGAACTTTGGCGACAACTAAGTATTTTTTTAAACCTCCCGCTTTGGTCTGGATGTGTCCATGTGTAGTTCATGTGAAACTCTCAACCCACTCCACTTCAGCCCAGTCGATGTTAATGGTGGCCTGTTCGGCCCTCATTTTCCTATCGTCCACGATCAGCTCCTTTGTCTTGCTCACATTGAGAGAGAAGTTGTTGTCCTGGCACTACACTGCCAGGTCTCTGACCTCCTCCCTATAGGCTGTCTCATCATTGTCGGTGATCAGGCCTACCACTGTTGTGTCGTCTGCAAACTTAATGATGGTGTTGCTTGCTTGGCCACGCAGTCGTGGGTGAACAGGGAGTACAGGAGGGAACTAAGCACGTAACCCTGAGGGGCCCCAGTGTTGAGGATCAGCGTGGCAGATGTATTGTTGCCTGGAGGTGTTTAGTCCTAGGGTCCTTAGCTTAGTGATGAGCTTTGAGGGTACTATGGTGTTGAACGCTGAGCTGTAGTCAATGAGCAGCATTCTCACATAGGTGTTCCTTTTGTCCAGGTGGGAAAGGGCAGTGTGGAGTGCGATAGAGATTGCGTCATCTATGGATCTGTTGGGGCGGTATGTGAATTGGGTAGTGGTGGGTTACCTACTCGTTGACAAATTCTTACATGGCACCCCGCCCTCCTCCCCCTTTTCCTCCGTCTTTTCTTCACACTGATGATGGAGATGTAGGCCTTGTTTTGACAAAGCAGTATATCATTCACGTCGGATTCATTAAATACATTTTTTTTTTGTCCAGTTTGAGGTGAGTAATTGCTGTTCGGATGTCCATAAGTTATTTTTGGTCATAAGAGACGGTATCAGCAACATCATGTACAAAATGAGTTACAAACAATGCGAAAAAAAGATACAAAAAATAACACAGTTGGTTAGGAGCCCGTAAAACTCTGGCGCAATTATTATCCTTCCCTAGCACTTTAATGGCCATGCTCACACCTCCCAAGCTTCCATCAAGGATGCATCCCAGGTAGCTAACAGAGGTTTTAGTAGTCAGCACCTCACCACCTAACTCCACTCTGATTTCAGAGGACCTACACAATTTAGGTCTGGACCCAAAAATAATTGCCTCAGTTTTTTCAGTTTTACCTAAGTGCAGAGATTATTATCTCCAAGCCATTTGCTAATGTTAGTAAGCTCTGTGCTAAGTATGCTCTCCAACATAGTTTTACTTTTGTGAGACACTTAGGGTCTCAAAAAGATGGCAAGAACATATCGAACATATCTTTCATATCGTTCATATACAGTAAAAAACAGTAGAGGACCAAGCTCGCTCCCCTGTGGAATGCCACAACTCATTGGTTTTGCCTGAGACAGTGATCCATGAACCTTGGAAAACACAGTGGCCCCCTGGAGCGGCCCGAAGGCCGAGGAAATGAGTGGTAGCGGGTAACAGTTTCTTAACAGTAATGTCATTGAGTCCCCGGTAGTCAATGCACGGGCGCAGGGTCTTGTCCTTTTTCTCCACGAAGAAGAACCCTGCGCCGGCGAGAGAGGAAGAGGGACGGATAAATCCTGCAGCTAGGGAGTCCCCAATATAGGTCTCCATAGCCTTGGTCTCTCCGGACCCGACAGAGAGTACAGACGTCCCCGGGAAAGCATGGTGCTAGGAAGAAGGTCAATCCCGCAGTCATTGGGTCGGTGCGGCAGAAGCGAAGTGGCACCGAGCCTTGCTGAACACCTCCCAGAGGTGTCCGGGTGGAGAGGTCCGGGGCACCTTCCGAGCCCCCAGGAAGACGTCCTGGGGCAGGTTGCACTGACTTCAGACAATGGGCGTAGCAGAACGGACTCCTGGCCATGATGGCACCAGACCCAGTTGATGAGGGAATTATGTCGCTGGAGCCAGGAGAATCTCAAAACCACGAGAATCTGAGGAGACTTGATGAGCAGAAATTGAATAGTCTCGCTGTGATTCCCTGACGCCCCGTAGGTTGATGGGAGTGGTATTATGAGTGACCCGGCCTATAGAGCGCCCATCCAGCGCTTTAACATCCATGGGAATGGAGAGCGGCTGAGTTGGGATGTTCAGCTCGGAAACCAGGGTAGCGTCCAAAAGGCACTCATCGGCCCCAGAGTCAATGAGGAACCGAAGAGATTTAGACTGGTTTCCACACAGCAGAATGGCATGAAAATGGGTGCGAGCAAGGGAAGAAGAAAAGTTCTCCATATGGCCCACCAGAGTACTCACTCCTACCAGTGAGCCTGGTCTTTTAAAGGACAAGAAAACACTAAATGACCAAGACTCCCACAATGCAGACAACTCTTCATGTTGATCCTGTAGTGCCTTTCCGCTGGTGACAGCCCAGCTCTGCCTAGTTGCATAGGCTCGGGATGCGGCCATCTTCGGCGACTCTCTGGGAAGTCGGGAAGCCTCGGGTCCTCTTGGCAACGGGACCGTCGGAGACTTCGGGGATGACTCAGAGGCAAGGTGGAATCCCGGGACGTGCGAGCAAAATCGAATTTCCTCAACATCCGTCGTTCCCGTAATCACCCATCGATACGGATGGTCAACGCAATGAGGGAATCGAGATCCATAAGTAACTCCTGAGCTGCATTCTCGTTTTTGACTTCCTCCGAGACGCCGTGCAGGAACATATCGAACAGTGCTTCCTGATTCCAAGCACTCTCGGCTGCCAACGTGCGGAAATCTATTGCGTAGTCTGCCACACTGCGGGAGTCCTGCCGAAGCTGGATTAGCTTCCTAGGCAGCTTCTCTCCCGGAGAACAGGGCCTCAAAAATCATCTTCACCTCTCCCACGAACTCCTCCAGACTACCGCATATGGCCGGCTGGTGTTCCCACACAGCAGTAGCCCAGGTGAGAGCCCTTCCAGACATCAGCGTGATGAGGTACGCTATCTTGGAGTGATCTGAGGGGAAGGAGGAGGGCTGAAGCTTGAAGATGAGGGCACACTGAGCTAGAAACGCCCGACAGGTGCTCGGCTCTCCATTGAAGAGTTCCGAGGGAGGTAAGCGAGGCTCCCGAGAAGGTGGAGTGACCGACGAGACGGCACTGCTAACCGCTGAGTTACTGAGGGGCTGTGGGGTTACCACCATGGTAGGCTGCCTCCCAGACAACCCGTGGAATTGCTCCAGCAAACTGTCCAACGCCCGGTCATGGCGTTCTGCCAACGTTTGGATTCCCTCCATAAGACCACTAAGCAATTCCTCATGCCTACCAATGGAGGCTCCTTGCGCAGCTGGTCTGCTGGGTCAGTCATGGCCAGTTCATACTATCACGTTTTCAGGGAAGACCCAGATGCAGACAACATCGAAGTAACAACAGGTTATTAATCCAACAGGGGCAGGCAAAAGACAGGTCAAGGGCAGGCACGATTCAGTAATCCAGACAGGTGGGGAAAAGGTACAGGATGGCAGGGGATGGCAGGCAGGCTCAGGGTCAGGGTAGGCAGAGGTCAGTAATCCAGATAGGTGGGGCAAAGGTACAGGTACAGATAGGTGGGGCAAAGGTACAACATCGAAGTAACAACAGGTTATTAATCCAACAGGGGCAGGCAAAAGACAGGTCAAGGGCAGGCAGGATTCAGTAATCCAGACAGGTGGGGCAAAGGTACAGGATGGCAGGCAGGCTCAGGGTCAGGGCAGGCAGAATGGTCAACACCGGAAAAACGAGAAAACAGGAACAATCGAGAGACAGGAACAGAGGGGAAAATGCTGGTAGGCTTGACGAAACAAAACAAACTGGCAATAGACAAACAGAGAACACAGGTATAAATACACAGGGGATAATGGGCAAGATGGGTGACACCTGGAGGGGGTGGAGACAATCACAAAGACAGGTGAAACAGATCAGGGTGTGACAGAAAGGTTGGAATATAACATTCCTTCCAAGTGCTGGATGCCATCAAAAGTGTTGGCATGACTGAGAAGTTGCTGAGAATTTTCAGTTACTTCATCTACATCTAGATTGCAGATGTGATTATTTCCAGTGATATTTGAAGCAAACACATAAAGTAAAAGTGATGCCACCATGCCGAAATTGCCGGTCGCCATTTTGTTGAGGGTGTCAGCTGATCCAGGAGAGAGATGGTATAGTCTGTTTCCTCTCTGCCTTCCCACTCAGACTAGTTTGACAGACAGTGAGATGCCTGTGTAGGATCTCTCTCTCTGAATTCTCTGTGAATTCTTTAACATCTGGTGTGGAGCAAAAGTCTTGCCTTTCAGTTGATCATTTATGTAGGAAATTAATCATCTAGTTGCAGATGTGAATCTTATTTTGGGTGCTAGAGGTTGTGGTTATTCACATGTTGTAAAAATATATCATATCCTATCCTGTTCTATTCTATTCTATTCTATCATATTATATCCTATTCTATCATATCCTATCCTTTTCTATGCTGTTCTATTATATCAAATTATATTCTATTCTAATCTCTTCTATCAAATTCTATCGCACATCTTTTCTTTTGGGTGCTAGCTAGTATTTATCCCCATGTTGTGAGTAGACCTATCTGTTGTCATCTGGTGGAAGTGACTATACGTCACAGTTGAAAGTTGGCTTGAGGCTAACATAGCTAACCTACAGGTGGGTCAATATTGATGCTAGGCTAACTGACGAGGCCATACCTAACAAACCTCAGTGCCACAATAGCCCCAGCGTGCCCAAGGCTGCCAGATGACATAGAGGCGTTTGTTTGACCTGCTACGAGGTCCATGGCAGCTCCTAAAGAGAAGAAGAGAGAGGAGTTCAAAGAGCCACGGTTTTGTTTGGTGTGCTTACACTGTCTTCCTGTTCTGACTGTTCTGTTAGGGCCTGGACTTGAAAAGAAAACAGTGGAGTGGAGGGAGGGAATGGCGAGAGGGAGGCAGGGAGGGAATGGAAGGAATGGAGGGAGGGAATGGAGGGAGGGAGGGAGTCTGTGAGGGAGGCAGGGAGGGAGGCAGTGAGGGAGGGAGGCAGTGAGGGAGGCGGAGAGGGAATGAAGGGAAGCAGGGAGGGAGGGAATGGAGGGAGGCAGTGAGGGAGGGACTAGCATTAGCCCCAAATTTAGAGGTAGCGTGTGTGTGTGTGTGTGTGTGTGTGTGTGTGTGTGTGTGTGTGTGTGTGTGTGTGTGTGTGTGTGTGTGTGCGTGCGTGCGTGCGTGCGTGCGTGCGTGCGTGCGTGCGTGCGTGCGTGCGTGCGTGTGTGCGCGTGCGTGTCTGCTCAACAGATGACTCTATGACGTTAACATGATTTAAAAAAATCCCAGATGGAGTCAAAAGAAAAACAATTTGCTTCTAAACGAATTGCCATTAAAATATTGGCAAATTGTTCAGCATGTTTCCACATTCACACGTAGGAGGCCGTCAGTCCAGAAAGTTGATTGAAATCATTTACATGTCATTAGTAACCTCAGTAGGAACATTTCCAACAATAACATAAACTGAAAGAACAGGACAGACAGTGTACATCCCAAATGACACCCTGTTCCCTACATAGTGCACTACTTTTAACCAAAGCCCTATGGACCCTGGTCAAAAGTAGTGTACTATATAGGGAATATGGTGCCATTAGGATGTAGAAATAGTACAGGCCTGTTGTAGGTCTTGTGTCTAACAATAAGCCGTGTGGCATGCCAGAGGGAAATGCATCTGTAATCTGTGAGGTGATAAACTCACGAGTGGTGCAGCGGTCTAAGACACTGCATCTCAGTGTTAGATGTGTCACTACAGACCCTGGTTCAGTCCTGGGCTGTATCACAACTTGCCGTGATCGGGGGAGTGCTATAGGGCGGCGCACAATTGGCCCAGCGTTGTCTGGATTAGAGGAGGGTTTGGCTGGGGGGGGGTAGGCTGTCATTGTAAATAAGAATTTGTTCTTAACTGACTTGCCTAGTTAATAAGTAAAGGTTAAGTAAAAATAGAGGCTGGTGTCCTGTTTTCCATATCTCACATAGCCTGGACACTGTTAAAGCTGTGCATTTAGCTCCCAGTCCCAGGACACCTAATGGTTATAGTATAGGATCTCACAACCCACAACCAAATCTCGCTACTCAATTTGAGATGCATTTATGTTGACATTTAAGTTATGTTACAATTTAAGCTAAAAGTCTGTTATGAGAGATTAGTCAGGTTGCTTTCAAACATGAAGAAGTCAGTTTACACTAAGCACTGTGAATGTCTCTCTTTCACTCAGCTGTGATGGCCTCTGACCTCTCCTGTTGTCCACAACGCGACCCCAAGCTATAGACAGGCCTGGGCACTGGTCCCCCCAGCCCACGTCCACGGTCAACCGGTGCAAGCTGTCGGGTGAGGGTGGACATCTCATACTTCACCCCTGGCCCCTGGACAGAAGTCTAATAATGGGGTCTGGGACGTCTATGTCCCCTAACCCTTAACCTTAGCCCTCTCTATAGGCTACCTGTGAGTGCTAGCTAGCTAGCTGTAGCTCCACAGGAAGGGGTGAAGAGGTCAACTTCAGAGTTAGGGAGGAGGGTTATGGGGGCTATAAAAGGAGGGGTATAATTCAGCCTCTTTTCTACCTCTCTTGTTCTTCCTGGTCTGTTTTTTACTACCACCTTAATGACTTAAATTGTGTCCAATTAAGCTAAGGGTTATGATTGAAGCATCTCTACTGACTGTAGTCTGAAGCATGTGTTTAATTAGCCAGTTATAAAAGACTGGAGCTAACGGAGTGTTCCTGCAGGAATGTTAATGATTGGTGGGATGATGAGATCCCTCACTGTGCTGAGAGAAGACACGTTTGACTGTTTCATTCAGTATTGTTGAATGCAGTGGTTTGCCGTTTGAATCCCTGTGGGTCGTCTGAAAAATGCTTCCATGTGTGAGAAGAAGGGAACTCTTTTTTCTTTTATGGGCCTTCTTCTTACGACTACCCTCGGAGCGGTCACATCCGGGGGCTTCGACAGGTCCAGATCATGTGCCAGTTTAGCTTTGAGCAAGAAACAAACAGGAAATGGTTTCCCTCCTCGCTGTGTGTGTGTCCCTCGCCATGCGTGGAGATAAAGTGTTTAACTCTGAGGAGAGCTGGAGGAGGAGCTCTAAGTCCCAGATGTGTTTAGTTGCAAAAGAAGGGCCTCTCGGGTGGCGCAGTGGTCTAGGGCACTGCATCCCAATGCTAGCTGTGCCACCAGAGACTCTGGGTTCGTGCCCAGGCTCTGTCGCAGCCGGCCGTGACCGGGAGGTCCGTGGGGCGACACACAATTGACCTAGCTTCGTCTGGGTTAGGGAGGGTTTGGCCGGTAGGGATATCCTTGTCTCATCGCGCACCAGCAACTCCTGTGGCGGGCCGGGCGCAGTGCGTGCTAACCAAGGGGTCCAGGTGCACAGTGTTTCCGCCGACACATTGGTGCGGCTGGCTTCCAGGTTGGAGGCGCGCTGTGTTAAGAAGCAGTGCGGCTTGGTTGGGTTGTGCTTCGGAGGACGCGTGGCTTTCGACCTTCGTCTCTCCCGAGCCCGTACGGGAGTTGTAGCGATGAGACAAGATAGTTACTACTAACAATTGGATACCACGAAATTGGGGAGAAAAGGGGGCACAGTTTTTTTTTATGAAATAACCAAAAGAAAAAAAGCCTGTTCTCTCTAGTTACATCTGAATAGAATAGCTTTGTTCGTTCCATTCCATGTCATGCTTTCACATTAAATTGTTACATTCTCCCCCACACTGTCTGACATCATATACTGGAAACCTTATTTTGCTTGTATAACTTAAAACTGTTATGGTCCATAATAACAGTCTGGGTTAGGGGAGGGTTTGGCCGGGGTTAGGGAAGGGTTTGGCCGGGGTTAGGGGAGGGTTTTGGCAGAGGTAGGCCGTCATTGTAAAATAAGAATTTGTTCTTAACTGACTTGCCTAGTTAAATAAAGGTTAAATAAAAAATAAAATAATCCAATCATTAATCATTGATGTTTGCACTCATGTTAACCTCTAGTTATATATAAAAGTAATGAGCGAAAAAAGCCACAATATTCTGTCGTGTGATTTCTTTCCCTTTTTTACTAAACAGATTTGCAGTCTGTTTAAAAATGTAGATGCAGCTATATTGCAAAATAAAAATTGAGAATTTCAATGTGATTGATGACACTTGCTCGAGGTCTGAATCAAATTCATAACTATCACGTATTAAAAACCAAATACCCAACCAATATGTTGACATTTAAAATGGCAGCGATGCGCTGTAACAGCTCTGTTTTCAACTGTCCTGGCCAGGCGCCTGACTAGCTGTGTGAAAACTGGTAGGAAAGGGGTTATCTGAGGGTTATACGGCTAACAAGCCACCAAGGTCCATCCCACTACAGTCTGACCTGGGTTTGTCGGTGCCATTCTAGCTAAGTCAATATCAACACTGCTCCGCCTCTGATTGTTAGCTCCACTACGACCACCAGTTCAGCTTTCTCTCCTCTCTTTCTTCCCTATTTTATCCCCCCTTCTTTTCATGGCGTAAAAGGATTGTTATTACAGTAGAGTGATAGGAGTTTATGAGGTCTTTATGACTCAGGGCTTTGTGTTAGGCTCTTCTCCTGGTGATAGTGCCCTGTATTGGCAGGTCACTGAAAGCCTGGAGAATGAGACAGTCAGGCCTCTAGCTTTTATGATATAAGGTAACTCACACATCATCACTGGGTGCTAATCTCAACAATGGGCTCTGAATGGTGTCAAGTAAACTGCAAATGAACCCTTAACTCTTAAGGTGTACTATACTGTGCTGTGCGCTGTGGGGGCGAGGAGTCCCATGGCCGAGACTGTCGTGACCTTCTCATTGCCCCTACACGGTTCTGCTTAACAGCCTCTGTCATGGGGTAGAGTTAAGGAAATAGAATTAAGCAATAAGGCACGAGAGGGTGTGGTATATGGCCAATATACCACGGCTAAGACGCTGTTCTTAGGCACAACGCAAGCAGTGCACATTTTTAGTATGTGATCCCTGCGGGAATTGAACCCACAACTTGACCAACTTGAGCCACACATGACCCCTAGTGTGATGATTATGTGAATTGCGATTTATACGTCATGGACACATACTATTACAGTTCTTGGCTTCCCTGGCCCTGGCTGCAACAATGGCTCTGTCCACACACGCACGTGTTGCAACAAAGGCCAGGGAGTGCGTGTGTGTGTGGACGAAGCCATTGTGCAGTCAAGTTTCAGTTCAGCGCACACACACGCACGCACGCAGGCACTCATGCACGCACACAAAAGCATGCACACAAAATCCACAAGCATCCATATTAGGGTAAAGCATGATGTTTCCTTAAAGCTGAGGTGACTAGGCCAGTGTTGTCCCCGCTAAATGATGTCCCCAGGGAAGTTAGGAACTCTATTTAGAGATGGACAGGGTTCCTTCCGGCAGACCTCCAGCCACCACAGAGGAAGCTCAGGTTGACGGTCTCCACCACCTCAGCCGGATCCAAACTAAACTAACTTTGTTTTCTGAGGCAACAGGAAGAGTTTCTTCACCTTTTCACATTCCTTTCCTCAGGGAGGGAAGGAGATGGAGGGGTCAACTGTCCTGCGGGGTTGGGGTCAAATCCATTTCCAGCCAAGTCAGGGAGTTTGGAATTTCAGTTTATTTCCTGAATTGACTGAATTAAAATGGAATTGACCTCAGCCCTACTGTCCTGCTTGTGGGATATTCCAGTCGTTCCAAAGCCAAAGGCAACTGACCAAAGAGGAAAAACACAACATATACGACAGTTACACAAAACAGTTGAACAGTTACAACAGTTACAATAGTCATAACAGGAGTCATAATAGTTACAACAGTACAACAGTTCAACAGTTCCAACCGTTACGACCATTACAACAGTTCAATAGTTACAACAGTTCAATAGTTACAATAGTTACAATCAATCAAATCAAATCAAATGTATTTATAAAGCCCTTCTTAAATCAGCTGATGTCACAAAGTGCTGTACAGAATCCCAGCCTAAAACCCCAATCAGCAAGCAATACAGATGTAGAAGCACAGTGGCTAGGAAAACCTCCCTAGAAAGGCCAGAACCTACATTTTTACATTTTAGTCATTTAGCAGACGCTCTTATCCAGAGCGACTTACAGTAGAGTGCATACATTTTATTACATTTTTACATACTGAGACAAGGATATCCCTACTGGCCAAACCCTCCCTAACCCCGGACGACGCTATGCCAATTGTGCGTCGCCCCACGGACCTCCCGGTTGCGGCCGGCTGCGACAGAGCCTGGGCGCGAACCCAGCCCAGCCTGGGCGCGAACCCAGAGACTCTGGTGGCGCAGCTAGCACTGCGATGCAGTGCCCTAGACCACTGCACCACCCGGGAGAGTGGGAAGGAAGAACTAGGAAGAAACCTAGTGAGGAACCAGGCTATGAGGGGTGGCCAGTCCTCTTCTGGCTGTGCCGGGTGGAGATTATAACAGAACATATATATAAGAGTTCAGTAGTTCAACAATTACAACAGTTCAACAGTTCAACAGAACAACAGTTACAAATCAAATCAAATGTATTTATAAAGCCCTTCTTACATCAGCTGATATCTCAAATTGCTGTACAGAAACCCAGCCTAAAACCCCAAACAGCAAGCAATGCAGGTGTAGAAGCACGGTGGCTAGGAAAAACTCCCTAGAAAGGCCGGAACCAACTGTTACAACAGTTCAACAGTTCCACAGTTCAACAGTTACAACAGTTACAACAGTTACAACAGTTCAACAGTTACAACAGTTACAATAGTTCAACAGTTACAACAGTTACAACAGTTACAATAGTTCAACAGTTACAACAGTTACAACAGTTCAACAGTTACAACAGTTCAACAGTTACGACAGTTACAACAGTTCAACAGTTACGACAGTTACAACAGTTCAACAGTTCAACAGTTCAACAGATCAACAGTTTCAACAGTTCAACAGTTCAACAGTTACAACAGTTCAACAGTTACAATAGTTACGACAGTTACGACAGTTACGACAGTTACAACAGTTCAACAGTTCAACAGTTACAACAGTTCAACAGTTACAACAGTTCAACAGTTACAACAGTTCAACAGTTACAACAGTTCAACAGTTCAACAGTTACAACAGTTACAACAGTTCAACAGTTACAACAGTTCAACAGTTACAATAGTTCAACAGTTCAACAGTTACAACAGTTCAACAGTTACAATAGTTCAACAGTTCAACAGTTCAACAGTTCAACAGTTACAACAGTTACAACAGTTCAACAGTTACAACAGTTCAACAGTTACAACAGTTCAACAGTTACAACAGTTCAACAGTTACAACAGTTCAACAGTTACAATAGTTCAACAGTTCAACAGTTACAACAGTTCAACAGTTACAATAGTTCAACAGTTCAACAGTTCAACAGTTCAACAGTTACAACAGTTACAACAGTTACAACAGTTCAACAGTTACAACAGTTACAACAGTTCAACAGTTACAACAGTTCAACAGTTCAACAGTTACAACAGTTACAACAGTTACAACATTTCAACAGTTACAACAGTTACAATAGTTCAACAGTTACAATAGTTCAACAGTTACAACAGTTACAACAGTTACAACAGTTCAACAGTTACAACAGTTACAACAGTTCAACAGTTACAACAGTTCAACAGTTACAACAGTTCAACAGTTACAACAGTTCAACAGTTACAACAGTTCAACAGTTACAACAGTTCAACAGTTCAACAGTTACAACAGTTCAACAGTGCAACAGTTACAACAGTTCAACAGTTACAACAGTTACAACAGTTACAATAGTTCAACAGTTCAACAGTTCAACAGTTACAACAGTTCAACAGTTACAACAGTTACAACAGTTACAACAGTTCAACAGTTACAACAGTTACAATAGTTCAACAGTTACAACAGTTACAACAGTTACAATAGTTCAACAGTTACAATAGTTCAACAGTTCCAACAGTTACAACAGTTCAACAGTTACAACAGTTACAACAGTTACAACAGTTCAACAGTTACAACAGTTACAACAGTTCAACAGTTACAACAGTTCAACAGTTACAACAGTTACAACAGTTCAACAGTTACAACAGTTCAACAGTTACAACAGTTCAACAGTTACAACAGTGCAACAGTTACAACAGTTCAACAGTGCAACAGTTACAATAGTTCAACAGTTACAACAGTTACAACAGTTCAACAGTTACAATAGTTCAACAGTTCAACAGTTACAACAGATACAACAGTTACAACAGTTCAACAGTTACAATAGTTCAACAGTTACAAAAGTTACAACAGTTCAACAGTTACAACAGTTCAACAGTTACAACAGTTACAATAGTTCAACAGTTACAACAGTTACAACAGTTACAATAGTTCAACAGTTACAATAGTTCAACAGTTACAACAGTTCAACAGTTACAACAGTTCAACAGTTGCAATAGTTCAACAGTTCAACAGTTACAACAGTTACAACTGTTCAACAGTTACAACAGTTCAACAGTTACAATAGTTCAACAGTTCAATAGTTACAACAGTTCAACAGTTACAATAGTTCAACAGTTCAACAGTTACAACAGTTACAACAGTTCAATAGTTCAACACTTCAACAGTTACAACAGTTACAACAGTTACAACAGTTCAACAGTTCAACAGTTCAACAGTTACAACAGTTCAACAGTTCAACAGTTCAACAGTTACAACAGTTACAATAGTTCAACAGTTCAACAGTTACAACAGTTCAACAGTTACAATAGTTCAACAGTTCAACAGTTACAACAGTTACAACAGTTCAACAGTTCAACAGTTACAACAGTTCAACAGTTACAACAGTTCAACAGTTCAACAGTTACAACAGTTCAACAGTTACAACAGTTACAACAGTTACACTAGTTCAACAGTTACAACAGTTACAACAGTTACAATAGTTCAACAGTTCAACAGTTACAACAGTTCAACAGTTACAATAGTTCAACAGTTCAACAGTTACAACAGTTACAACAGTTCAACAGTTCAACAGTTACAGCAGTTCAACAGTTACAACAGTTCAACAGTTCAACAGTTACAATAGTTCAACAGTTCAACAGTTACAACAGTTACAACAGTTCAACAGTTACAACAGTTACAACAGTTCAACAGTTACAACAGTTCAACAGTTACAACAGTTCAACAGTTCAACAGTTACAACAGTTACAATAGTTCAACAGTTCAACAGTTACAACAGTTCAACAGTTACAACATTTCAACAGTTACAATAGTTACAACAGTTCAACAGTTCAACAGTTCAACAGTTACAATAGTTACAACAGTTACAACAGTTCAACAGTTACAACAGTTCAACAGTTACAACAGTTCAACAGTTACAACAGTTCAACAGTTACAACAGTGCAACAGTTACAACAGTTCAACAGTGCAACAGTTACAATAGTTCAACAGTTACAACAGTTACAACAGTTCAACAGTTACAATAGTTCAACAGTTCAACAGTTACAACAGATACAACAGTTACAACAGTTCAACAGTTACAATAGTTCAACAGTTACAAAAGTTACAACAGTTCAACAGTTACAACAGTTCAACAGTTACAACAGTTACAATAGTTCAACAGTTACAACAGTTACAACAGTTACAATAGTTCAACAGTTACAATAGTTCAACAGTTACAACAGTTCAACAGTTACAACAGTTCAACAGTTGCAATAGTTCAACAGTTCAACAGTTACAACAGTTACAACTGTTCAACAGTTACAACAGTTCAACAGTTACAATAGTTCAACAGTTCAATAGTTACAACAGTTCAACAGTTACAATAGTTCAACAGTTCAACAGTTACAACAGTTACAACAGTTCAATAGTTCAACACTTCAACAGTTACAACAGTTACAACAGTTACAACAGTTCAACAGTTCAACAGTTCAACAGTTACAACAGTTCAACAGTTCAACAGTTCAACAGTTACAACAGTTACAATAGTTCAACAGTTCAACAGTTACAACAGTTCAACAGTTACAATAGTTCAACAGTTCAACAGTTACAACAGTTACAACAGTTCAACAGTTCAACAGTTACAACAGTTCAACAGTTACAACAGTTCAACAGTTCAACAGTTACAACAGTTCAACAGTTACAACAGTTACAACAGTTACACTAGTTCAACAGTTACAACAGTTACAACAGTTACAATAGTTCAACAGTTCAACAGTTACAACAGTTCAACAGTTACAATAGTTCAACAGTTCAACAGTTACAACAGTTACAACAGTTCAACAGTTCAACAGTTACAGCAGTTCAACAGTTACAACAGTTCAACAGTTCAACAGTTACAATAGTTCAACAGTTCAACAGTTACAACAGTTACAACAGTTCAACAGTTACAACAGTTACAACAGTTCAACAGTTACAACAGTTCAACAGTTACAACAGTTCAACAGTTCAACAGTTACAACAGTTACAATAGTTCAACAGTTCAACAGTTACAACAGTTCAACAGTTACAACATTTCAACAGTTACAATAGTTACAACAGTTCAACAGTTCAACAGTTCAACAGTTACAATAGTTACAACAGTTACAACAGTTCAACAGTTACAACAGTTCAACAGTTACAACAGTTCAACAGTTCAACAGTTACAACAGTTCAACAGTTACAACATTTCAACAGTTACAATAGTTACAACAGTTCAACAGTTCAACAGTTACAACAGTTACAACAGTTCAACAGTTACAACAGTTACAACAGTTACAACAGTTCAACAGTTACAACAGTTACAACAGTTACAACAGTTCAACAGTTCAACAGTTCAACAGTTACAACAGTTACAATAGTTCAACAGTTACAACAGTTACAACAGTTACAATAGTTCAACAGTTCAACAGTTCAACAGTTCAACAGTTACAACAGTTCAACAGTTCAACAGTTCAATAGTTCAACAGTTACAACAGTTACAACAGTTACAATAGTTCAACAGTTCAACAGTTCAACAGTTACAACAGTTCAACAGTTACAACAGTTCAACAGTTACAACAGTTACAATAGTTCAACAGTTACAACAGTTACAACAGTTACAATAGTTCAACAGTTCAACAGTTACAACAGTTCAACAGTTCAACAGTTACAATAGTTACAACAGTTACAACAGTTCAACAGTTCAACAGTTACAATAGTTACAACAGTTACAACAGTTCAACAGTTACAACAGTTACAATAGTTACAACAGTTACAACAGTTACAACAGTTCAACAGTTACAATAGTTACAACAGTTACAACAGTTCAACAGTTCAACAGTTACAATAGTTACAACAGTTACAACAGTTCAACAGTTACAACAGTTACAATAGTTACAACAGTTACAACAGTTACAACAGTTACAACAGTTCAACAGTTACAACAGTTCACCTTACAGTGAAATGTTTACTTACAAGCCCTTAACCAACAATGCAGTTTAGAAAAAATAAGTGCTAAGAAAGTATTTACTAATTACCTGAAGTAAAAAATAAATGAAAAATGAAAAAAAAGAAAGAAGAATATAGAAAAATAACAAGTAATTAAAGAGCAACGATAGAATAACAGTAATGAGGCTATATACAGGGGGTACATTTACATTTACATTTACATTTAAGTCATTTAGCAGACGCTCTTATCCAGAGCGACTTACAAATTGGATACCGGTACAGAGTCAATGTGCGAGTGCTCAGGATAGTCGAGGTAATTGAGGTAATATGTACATGTACGTGCATATTACCTACATGTACATATTACCTCGACTGAGGTAGTTTTTTTTCAGACACTACAAGTAATGAGGTAAAGTGACTATCTATAGATAATAACCAGAGAGGGGAGGGGTCAATGTAAATAGCCCGGGTAGACAATTGGTTAGCTGTTCAGGAGTCTTATGGCTTGGGGGTAGAAGCTGTTAAGAAGCCTTTTATGTAAAACGCCCCTGTGGATTGAACCCGGTGATACATTATTCTGTCTGTGTGGTGGGGTCTTGCTGACATCATTGTTGACTGGGACAATAAGGGAGACGCAGCAGGCAGTTGTTCAGTATCTAGGGAAACGGGAAAGAGAAATACCTAGTCAGTTGTACAACTAAAATGTGTCTTCCGCATTTAACCCAGCCCCTCTGAATCAGAGGTACGGGGGGCTGCCATAATCGACATCCACGGCGCCCGGGGTACAGTGGGTTAACTGCCTTGCTCAGGGGCAGAACAACACATTTTTACCTTGTCAGCTCGTGGACTCAATCCAGCAACCTTTCGTTTACTGGCCCAACGCTCTAACAACTAAGCTACTAGTTTAGGGGACAGGGAGTAGTGGTCAATGGGAATGTGATGGAAAACAGAGACTGCATGTGACATCTAAATTGCATATTTACAAATCTACTCTCAGTAACAATTAAGCATGAATCACATTAAATCACATCAGACACTACAAGACATTTGAGGTTAAGATGAAACAAAACCCAGTAAAAACACTGACCACTTTTCTCAGTTGCTGTGACGGTTTCATAGTGAAAGGAGAGATAGGAATGTCATGTGAGAGCCATTGGACCTGTGGGCTTGGTTTGACCACCATCAGTCTGGTGGTAACCCAAGCTGTGGCATCGGTCGCTGGTGTGATGTGGTGTGATGCGCTCGTCAGGGAAAGGGGTCTTGTGGGGAAAGCTCACTGGTGGTTCTCATTTGATGTGTGTTTGAAGTGCGAGAGGAGGCTCACCAAAGGGCGGAGACACCCTGAGCCTGGCTCTGCCCCTGAGTGTCTGGGTTAAGGTTTGGCAGGGGATAGGGGTTGGGGTGAGAGGGGTTGGGGAGGTGGGAGAGCACACTGCCCACAAAATGAGGTGGAAACTGAGCTGTACTTCCTAACCTCCTGCCAAATGTATGACCGTATTAGAGTCACATATTTCCCTCAGATTACACAGACCCACAAAGAATTAGAAAATAAACCACATTTTACTAAACTCCTTTATCTATTGGGTGAAATACCACAATGTGCCATCACAGCAGCAAGATTTGTGACCTGTTGCCACAACAAAAGGACAACCAGTGAAGAACAAACACCATTGTAAATACAACCTATAAATACAACCTATTTATGTTAATTTATTTTCCCTTTAGTACTTTAACTATGTGCACTATCACTATCATTGCAACACTGTATATCGACATAATATGACATTTGAAATGTCTTTATTCTTTTGGAACATTTGTGAGTGTAATGTTTACTGTTCATTTTGTATTGTTTATTTCCCTTTTCTTTATTATCTATTTCACTTGCTTTGGCAGTGTAAGCATATGTTTCCCATGCCAATAAAACCCCGTAAATTGAATTGAATTGAGTGACTGAGTGAGTAGTAGTGGGAATGCCATCTGGCTGAACTGCCCGCCTCCACACATATAGTCACACACCCTCAAACAGTAGCTTCACACACACACACACACACACACACACACACACACACACACACACACACACACACACACACACACACACACACACACACACACACACACACACACACACACACACACACACACACACACACACACACACACACACGTCTCTGGTTCTACTGTCTTTGCTTTGATGTGTGCTGTGGCTGTGCTGAACGCTCTGGGAGGGAAGGCTGTGCTGAACGCTCTGCGAGGGAAGGCTGTGCTGAACGCTCTGGGAGAGAAGGCTGTGCTGAACGCTCTGGGAGGGAAGGCTGTGCTGACCGCTCTGGGAGGGAAGGCTGTGCTGACCGCTCTGGGAGAGAAGGCTGTGCTGAACGCTCTGGGAGGGAAGGCTGTGCTGACCGCTCTGGGAGGGAAGGCTGTGCTGACCGCTCTGGGAGGGAAGGCTGTGCTGAACGCTCTGGGAGGGAAGGCTGTGCTGACCGCTCTGGGAGGGAAGGCTGTGCTGACCGCTCTGGGAGAGAAGGCTGTGCTGAACGCTCTGCGAGGGAAGGCTGTGCTGAACGCTCTGGGAGGGAAGGCTGTGCTGACCGCTCTGGGAGGGAAGGCTGTGCTGACCGCTCTGGGAGGGAAGGCTGTGCTGAACGCTCTGGGAGAGAAGGCTGTGCTGAACGCTCTGGGAGAGAAGGCTGTGCTGAACGCTCTGGGAGGGAAGGCTGTGCTGACCGCTCTGGGAGGGAAGGCTGTGCTGAACGCTCTGGGAGGGAAGGCTGTGCTGACCGCTCTCTGGAAGAGAAGGCTGTGCTGACCGCTCTGGGAGGGAAGGCTGTGCTGACCGCTCTCTGGGAGGGAAGGCTGTGCTGATCGCTTCGGGAGGGAAGGCTGTGCTGAACGCTCTGGGTGGGAAGGCTGTGCTGAACGCTCTGGGAGGGAAGGCTGTGCTGAACGCTCTGGGAGGGAAGGCTGTGCTGACCGCTCTGGGAGGGAAGGCTGTGCTGACCGCTCCGGGAGGGAAGGCTGTGCTGACCGCTCCGGGAGGGAAGGCTGTGTGCAGGGCAGAGGAGGGGGAGCCAGGCAGCTGTGAGCCTGTGACTGTCCTGGATTCAGTAGAGCTACAGAAAGAGAGAAGGAGGCTCCCGTCCTGGATTCAGTAGAGCTACAGAAAGAGAGAAGGAGGCTCCCGTCCTGGATTCAGTAGAGCTACAGAAAGAGAGAAGGAGGCTCCCGTCCTGGATTCAGTAGAGCTACAGAAAGAGAGAAGGAGGCTCCCGTCCTGGATTCAGTAGAGCTACAGAAAGAGAGAAGGAGGCTCCCGTCCTGGATTCAGTAGAGCTACAGAAAGAGAGAAGGAGGCTCCCGTCCTGGATTCAGTAGAGCTACAGAAAGAGAGAAGGAGGCTCCCGTCCTGGATTCAGTAGAGCTACAGAAAGAGAGAAGGAGGCTGAGTCCGCAGAGAGAGAAACTGAAATAGGAGAGGTTGCTGTCCTGGATTTTTTTTAGCTGCAATAGAGGGAGATTGAAAGAGGAGGGGCTGAGCCAAGAGCCATGTAGCCCAGAGCCAGTGGAGAATAACAGACAGGCCTGAGTCTTGATAAAAGCCTGCTTAGGAGAGCTTTCTGCACAAAGGTAAGACCACTGGGGCCTCTGCCAAAGGAAGTTGATAGGAGTGGATAAGAAAAATAGCTATCCTAGTTGTACCTGCACAGCCTAAAAAATACATTTGACATTTGAAATGGGATATTTTGCCTTAAATGTCTCAGCCTTAGCAGTGATTTATAGGTTTAAACTGGATTTAAAGAGTGATTTTAAGACTGTTTTATTGGTAAGATGGTTGCATGTATTTATTTTTTACTCAGTCTTCATTTTTAGGAAAACATTTTTTGAATATGCATACATTCTACTGTAAGTGGGATACTAGTATGGGCATTGGTCATTGAAAGTGTGTCTGAGCCATTGGTCTAATGCTATCTGAACAGGATCAGTAGTGTGGTTGATGTTCAGCGAGCTGTGTGACAGCAGCATGTGTGTTGGGGACCGGGTGCAGGCCAGGCGGACATGTGCAGGTGGTCTCTCTCACAGCGCAGGGTAGGTAGGCTTAGAAGTTCCCTCTCTCATACCCATTTGGTCTTGAAATAACACTCCCCTGGGATGGCGGGAGACACAAGGCTTAGCTAGCACTACTTTGAGTTGACATGGGATAGACAGGGCTGTGAGAAACTATTCTTTTGAAGTTGATGTCAATGGTATTTGCGTGGTATTTTCAACATGACTAGTTCAGCTCATTGTTTCGGTACATTGAATAGTTGGATAATTTAGGTATTGGATAACGATTTTCTATTTAACACAGTTGATTCGAATGATTTACAATCTTAAATACTTGTCAGTTTTGAGAATGATTTATGTGTAGGTCAGTGTTTCTTTAAGTTCCAGTGATTTTACAAGGGGCTGGTTTTATGAAGTGCCAGCAGGTGACTCAGTCCTAATCTGAGTACATGTGTTTTAGGATTGTTTCAAGTTCCAAGTTGTATTTGTCGTACGGGAAACGCACGGTATACGTTGTCCAACGAAATGCTTTGTTTATTGGATTTGAAATCATCTGTTCCGCTCGATCTTGACTAGAGAAACATCTTGTTTGACGAGCAGAGAAAAACAGACTTGTCTCAATATGAACTGGAGAACCTGAGCCTTTTGAACTGCACATCTTGTTTTCTCTCCAAGTAGACCTCGTGTACAACCCAAATAACACCCCGTTCCCTATAAAGTGCACTACTTTTGACCAGAACCCTATGGGGCCCTGGTCAAAGTAGTGCACTATATAGGGAATAAGGTGTCATTTGGGACGTTAACCATAGACCCTAACCAGAGTGAGTCTGTGAGTGAGACTGTGCCAAATCAAACATGTACAGTCCAGACATGCTGACAGAGAACTGTGTGTTGGGGCTGTGGGCTTGTCCATCATTCGTCTCCTTGAGGATGTGAGACAGTAATTCAGACCAGCAGCTGGTTATTTTCCCGATTCTTTTAACAAGCGTTGTTCATCTACTGTACTAGATGGATTTACTGTGTACATCTACACTTTATTTGGAGGACATCTTTCAATGAATGAGTTGAGATGAGAAATACAATACAAAAAATGTAATTGAACTGTGAAGTATGACTCCTGGTTTATTTAGTCTTGTGGGACTGTGTCATTATCCTTCAATAAATCTGCCGACAACGTGAAGCAGATGTCAGGACACTTGTTGTATCCCATCTATATGTCGGCTGTATGGCAGCACAGATCCTGTTGTTTCCCTCATTCCATGACTGAAGTGTCCTCTACATTGTAATTCATTGCGTATTTAGCATTTCCATAGGAGTCAATAGTCAGTGGTTACCCCAGCATGGTTTATCTCTATCCATACCCATCCATACCCCCCAGACTCCACCAACCCACTACCCTGTCCCCCTCTCCCTGCTCTGTGGGGAGATACCCTACCAACCACTCCCCGCCCGGCTGGGGGTACAACGTCTCAGTGGGGAGATCAGATATGCATCTGAGGCTCCCAAGGTAAAGCCATGTTAACAAGCACCTTTACAAAAGGCTGTTAAACATTCAAGAGTGCAGGGGTCCGGGCCACATCGGCCGGAGGGAGGGGAACACAGGAACTAGCTTACTGTGAGCTAACATTGTAAGAGTTAACTTTTCAACTCTTGAGCTTTGAGAGTTTGTCAGAGAGTTTGTGTGTGTGCTGGGTAAGATGGTTTGGTAGTCAGTCAGTAGGTTGAGGAAATTAAATCACTGACATCTGAGGTGAGAATTAGCATACTTGCAGATGAGGTTCAGGGAAAGGCATTGAGCTATTGTCTCTGATGGGTAATAAATGTGTTTTTATTTAACTAGGAAAGTTAGTTAAAAACTATTTCTTATTTTACAATGACGGCCTACCCCGGCCAAACCCAGACGATGCTGTGCCAATTGTGCGCCGCCCTATGGGACTCCCAATCACGGCCGGTTGTGATACAGCCCGGGATCGAACCAGGGTCTGTAGTGACGCCTCTAGCACTGAGATGCAGTGCCTTAGACCACTGCGCCACTCGGGAGCTATGGTCTCTGATGGGTAGCCAGTGAAGTCTGATCTGGCTGTATCTCAGACTTGACATTCTTCTGAGGCAGGTTCTGAAGGGGAGGAAGAAGCTTCTTATCTGATGTGAAAGCAAACATCTTTCGCTCTTTTTCTCCCTCTCTATCTATCTTCTCTCTCCCCCCCACTTTCTTCCTCTCTCTCTCCCCCTCTCTTTCTCCCTCTCTCTCCCCTCTCTTTATCTTCTCTCTCTCTGCCCCCTCTCTTTCTCTCTAATGAATGTCATATGTATCCCCCTCTGTGACATAGCATGGCCCATGCTGCTAAAGTCATGTTTTCTCTCTACTTTACTCTGGCTGAACTTTCTCTATAGCCTTAATCTACCCTGAGATACACAGCCCACTACTCTCTATATACAGTAGTTAACCTTAATATACCCTGATATACACAACCCACTACTCTCTATATACAGTAGTTAACCTTAATCTACCCTGATATACACAACCCACTACTCTCTATATACAGTAGTTAACCTTAATCTACCCTGATATGTACAACCCACTACTCTCTATATACAGTAGTTAACCTTAATCTACCCTGATATACACAACCCACTACTCTCTATATACAGTAGTTAACCTTAATCTACCCTGAAATACACAACCCACTACTCTCTATATACAGTAGTTAACCTTAATCTACCCTGATATACACAACCCACTACTCTCTATATACAGTAGTTAACCTTAATCTACCCTGATATACACAACCCACTACTCTCTATATACAGTAGTTAACCTTAATCTACCCTGAGATACACAACCCACTACTCTCTATATACAGTAGTTAACCTTAATCTACCCTGAGATACACAACCCACTACTCTCTATATACAGTAGTTAACCTTAATCTACCCTGAGATACACAACCCACTACTCTCTATATACAGTAGTTAACCTTAATCTACCCTGATATACACAACCCACTACTCTCTATATACAGTAGTTAACCTTAATCTACCCTGAGATACACAACCCACTACTCTCTATATACAGTAGTTAACCTTAATCTACCCTGATATACACAACCCACTACTCTCTATATACAGTAGTTAACCTTAATCTACCCTGATATACACAACCCACTACTCTCTATATACAGTAGTTAACCTTAATCTACCCTGATATACACAACCCACTACTCTCTATATACAGTAGTTAACCTTAATCTACCCTGATATACACAACCCACTACTCTCTATATACAGTAGTTAACCTTAATCTACCCTGAGATACACAACCCACTACTCTCTATATACAGTAGTTAACCTTAATCTACCCTGAGATACACAACCCACTACTCTCTATATACAGTAGTTAACCTTAATCTACCCTGAGATACACAACCCACTACTCTCTATATACAGTAGTTAACCTTAATCTACCCTGATATACACAACCCACTACTCTCTATATACAGTAGTTAACCTTAATCTACCCTGAGATACACAACCCACTACTCTCGATATACAGTAGTTAACCTTAATCTACCCTGAGATACACAACCCACTACTCTCTATATACAGTAGTTAACCTTAATCTACCCTGATATGTACAACCCACTACGCTCTCTCAAAGAAGGCCACATTGTTTGGGGTTATTTCAATAGATGTAGATACAACAAGAAGTGCCTTATTTTGCACCCTTTTGATTGAAGACAGGTTCTCTTGGTTTGAGGGTCTCTAATCATCATGAATGCAGTAGATAACAGCTCATCTTCGGGAGAGAGAGACAGGGGCGGAGAGAAAGACAGACATTTTGGGTCAGATTACACAGCCCCACAAATAATTCCAAAACAAATCAAATTTTCATAAACTTCCATATCTATTAGGTGAAATATGACAGTGTGCGATCACAGCAGCAAGATGTGACCTGTGTACACTGTAATGAAACTCAGGGAGAAAAAGGTGTAGATTCATGCACAGAGTGCGGCAGGTTCTTATTTCACCTTCACAGAAGGCAGGAATCGTGGTCACAGGCAGGCAATGGTCATACACAGGTAGGCAAACAGGCAGGCAATGGTCATACACAGGTAGGCAAACAGGCAGGCAATGGTCATACACAGGTAGGCAAACAGGCAGGCAATGGTCATACACAGGTAGGCAAACAGGCAGGCAATGGTCATACACAGGTAGGCAAACAGGCAGGCAATGGTCATACACAGGTAGGCAAACAGGCAGGCAATGGTCATACACAGGTAGGCAAACAGGCAGGCAATGGTCATACACAGGTAGGCAAACAGGCAGGCAATGGTCATACACAGGTAGGCAAACAGGCAGGCAATGGTCATACACAGGTAGGCAAACAGGCAGGCAATGGTCATACACAGGTAGGCATACAGACAGGTGAATCAAAACTAGGACTGAAGGCTATAACTGGTTCTCACAAACGAGCTGGGAAAGGCTTAGTAGAGTCAAAACGAACAATACCTCACAAAGGAACAAACAGAATGAACTGAACTAAATAAGGAGCTGATGAGACCAGGTGAGTAACTAACACAGGTGAAATCAATGAACAAAAATGAAAGACAGGGCTACGTTCAAGAATACAAAGAAACAGAACACAAGGTTGACTAAGAAAATAAATACAGAACCTTACAGCCACAAGGAAAGGTCAACAAGTTATGAACAAACACCACTGTAAATACAACCCATATTTATGTTGATTTATTTACCTTTTTGTACTTGTTACAACACTGTACATAGACATCATTTAACATTCTATTATTTTTTAACTTTTGTGAGTGTAATATTTATTGTTAGTTTCTGATTGTTTATTTCACTTTTATTGATTATCTATTTCACTTGCTTAGGTAATGTAAACATATATTTCCCATGCCAATAAAGCCAGAAAGTCCCCACAATAATAGTAAACGAGGGTTAAATGATTAAGGTTAAGGGTTAAGGTTAGAATTAGGGTTACGGTTTAAAAGTTAGGTTTAGGGTTAGGAGTTAGAGTTAGGTTTAGTACTAGGATCAAATCAAATCAAAGTGTATTTGTCATGTGCGCCGAATACAACAGGTGTAGACCTTACAGAGAAATGCTACTTACAGGCTCTAACCAATAGTGCAAAAAAGGTATTAGGTGAACAATAGGTAAGTAAAGAAATAAAAACAACAGTAAAAAGACAGTGAAAAACAGTAGCGAGGCTATATACAGTAGAGAGGCTACATACAGACACGCTCTCTGTAGCCGACATGAGTAAGACCTTTAAACAGGTCAACATACACAAGGCTGTGGGGCCAGACGGATTATCAGGACGTGTGCTCCGGGCATGTGCTGACCAACTGGCAGGTGGTAGTAGAGCTGTGGCCTCTACTATCACAGTGTTCTGACCCTGTACTATCACAGTGTTCTGGTCCTCTACTATCACAGTGTTCTGGTCCTCTACTATCACAGTGTTCTGACCCTCTACTATCACAGTGTTCTGGTCCTCTACTATCACAGTGTTCTGGTCCTCTACTATCACAGTGTTCTGACCCTCTACTATCACAGTGTTCTGGTCCTCTACTATCACAGTGTTCTGACCCTGTACTATCACAGTGTTCTGACCCTGTACTATCACAGTGTTCTGGTCCTCTACTATCACAGTGTTCTGACCCTGTACTATCACAGTGATCTGACCCTGTACTATCACAGTGTTCTGGTCCTCTACTATCACTGTGTTCTGGTCCTCTACTATCACAGTGTTCTGGTCCTCTACTATCACAGTGTTCTGGTCCTCTACTATCACAGTGTTCTGGTCCTCTACTATCACAGTGCTCTGACCCTCTACTATCACAGTGTTCTGGTCCTCTACTATTACAGTGTTCTGGTCCTCTACTATTACAGTGTTCTGGTCCTCTACTATCACAGTGTTCTGGTCCTCTACTATTACAGTGTTCTGACCCTCTACTATCACAGTGTTCTGGTCCTGTACTATCACAGTGTTCTGGTCCACTACTATCACAGTGTTCTGACCCTCTACCATCACAGTGTTCTGGTCCTCTACTATTACAGTGTTCTGGTCCTCTACTATCACAGTGTTCTGGTCCTCTACTATCACAGTGTTCTGGTCCTCTACTATCACAGTGTTCTGGTCCTCTACTATTACAGTGTTCTGACCCTCTACTATTACAGTGTTCTGGTCCTCTACTATCACAGTGTTCTGGTCCTCTACTATTACAGTGTTCTGGTCCTCTACTATTACAGTGTTCTGGTCCTCTACTATCACAGTGTTCTGGTCCTCTACTATCACAGTGTTCTGACCCTGTACTATCACAGTGTTCTGACCCTGTACTATCACAGTGTTCTGGTCCTCTACTATCACAGTGTTCTGACCCTGTACTATCACAGTGTTCTGACCCTGTACTATCACAGTGTTCTGGTCCTCTACTATCACTGTGTTCTGGTCCTCTACTATCACAGTGTTCTGGTCCTCTACTATCACAGTGTTCTGGTCCTCTACTATCACAGTGTTCTGGTCCTCTACTATCACAGTGTTCTGGTCCTCTACTATCACAGTGTTCTGGTCCTCTACTATCACAGTGTTCTGGTCCTCTACTATCACAGTGCTCTGACCCTCTACTATCATAGTGTTCTGGTCCTCTACTATTACAGTGTTCTGGTCCTCTACTATTACAGTGTTCTGGTCCTCTACTATCACAGTGTTCTGGTCCTCTACTATTACAGTGTTCTGACCCTCTACTATCACAGTGTTCTGGTCCTCTACTATCACAGTGTTCTGGTCCTCTACTATTACAGTGTTCTGACCCTCTACTATCACAGTGTTCTGGTCCTGTACTATCACAGTGTTCTGGTCCACTACTATCACAGTGTTCTGACCCTCTACCATCACAGTGTTCTGGTCCTCTACTATTACAGTGTTCTGGTCCTCTACTATCACAGTGTTCTGACCCTCTACTATCACAGTGTTCTGGTCCTCTACTATCACAGTGTTCTGGTCCTCTACTATCACAGTGTTCTGGTCCTCTACTATCACAGTGTTCTGGTCCTCTACTATCACAGTGTTCTGGTCCTCTACTATCACAGTGTTCTGGTCCTCTACTATCACAGTGTTCTGGTCCTCTACTATTACAGTGTTCTGACCCTCTACTATTACAGTGTTCTGGTCCTCTACTATCACAGTGATATGGTCCTCTACTATTACAGTGTTCTGGTCCTCTACTATCACAGTGTTCTGGTCCTCTACTATCACAGTGTTCTGGTCCTCTACTATCACAGTGTTCTGGTCCTCTACTGTCACAGTGTTCTGGTCCTCTACTATCACAGTGTTCTGGTCCTCTATTATCACAGTGTTCTGGTTCTCTACTATCACAGTGTTCTGGTCCTGTACTATCACAGTGTTCTGGTCCTCTACTATCACAGTGTTCTGGTCCTCTACTATCACAGTGTTCTAGTCCACTGCTATCACAGTGTTCTGGTCCTGTACTATCACAGTGTTCTTTCTGGTCTACTGTCACGCCTGACTTCTTCAAAGGCACCAGTCAAGTGTGGCGGGTTTTCTCAGCTGTATTCCCACCAGCTCCCCTAGCCCGGTGTGCCCTGCCCAGCAACGGGGGGGGGGGGGGGGGGGGGGGGGGGGGGTGGAAGCTGGGGAACGAGGGGGGTGGAGAAGGTGCGCTGACCACTGGCTGGGCTCCATTGAAGTCTCACAGTCAGAGCTGTAGAGCTGTGGCCTTTTCTTTTGAGAAATGACCACAACTGCCCGTTATTTTTCCCCATGCCTTTTTGTCCTACAAGGCCGTTCAGCATGGCTGGTACAGCTCAGAGTAGCTGGTGGTATGTTACTTCAGACAGGTTGGACAAAACAATAAACAATACAAAAACGACCGTGAAGCTTAAGGGCTATAGTGCCACAAACAAAGACAACTATCCACAACGAAAGGAGGGAAAAAGGTCTACCTAAGTATGGTTCCCAATCAGAGACAACGATAGACAGCTGTCCCTGATTAAGAACCATACCCGGCCAAAACATACAAAGACAAAATCATAGAAAACAAAACATAGAATGCCCACCCCAACACACCCTGACGAAACCAAATAGAGACATAAAAAGGCTCTCTAAGGTCAGGGCGTGACAGGTGGGTAGGTGAGGGTGTGCGTGTATGTGTGTATGCGTGGGGTGAATCAGTCTTTGATTTATCTGTCCTATTTCTATCTGTCCATGTCAGGGTCCACTCGATGGTCCCCATCCCTCTATCTCTCATCCCTCCATCACTCTATCTCTCATCCCTCCATCTCTCTATCTCTCATCCCTCCATCCCTCTATCTCTCATCCCTCCATCCCTCTATCTCTCATCCCTCCATCTCTCTATCTCTCATCCCTCCATCCCTCTATCTCTCATCCCTCCATCCCTCTCTCTCTCACCTGTCAGACAGACAGCGCCCAGACCTCCCCTGTTTCACCTATCTCTCATCCCTCCATCCCTCTCTCTCTCACCTGTCAGACAGACAGCGCCCAGACCTCCCCTGTTTCACCTATGTCTCTTCCCTCTATCCAAAGATGAAAGGATGATTAGAGAGACAGACAGACGCCCTCTTCCCTCCCTCTCTGTGGCAGGTTTAAAAACAAACAGCCCTGAGGAGAAGAAGAGGGCGGAGAGATAAACGAGAGAGATGGGTAAAGAGCAGGGGCTTTGGACATTCCCCACATGGCACTGTGATCCACAGGGAGTTGTGTATCCTATGTCCAGGGTTACTGTTGTTATACAGACCTCCAGCTGTAGTCAGGGAGTTGTGTATCCTGTGTCCAGGGTTACTGTTATACAGACCTCCAGCTGTAGTCAGGGAGTTGTGTATCCTGTGTCCAGGGTTACTGTTGTTATACAGACCTCCAGCTGTAGTCAGGGAGTTGTGTATCCTGTGTCCAGGGTTACTGTTGTTATACAGACCTCCAGCTGTAGTCAGGGAGTTGTGTATCCTGTGTCCAGGGTTACTGTTATACAGACCTCCAGCTGTAGTCAGGGAGTTGTGTATCCTGTGTCCAGGGTTACTGTTGTTATACAGACCTCCAGCTGTAGTCAGGGAGTTGTGTATCCTGTGTCCAGGGTTACTGTTGTTATACAGACCTCCAGCTGTAGTCAGGGAGTTGTGTATCCTGTGTCCAGGGTTACTGTTGTTATACAGACCTCCAGCTGTAGTCAGGGAGTTGTGTATCCTGTGTCCAGGGTTACTGTTGTTATACAGACCTCCAGCTGTAGTCAGGGAGTTGTGTATCCTATGACCAGGGTTACTGTTGTTATACAGACCTCCAGCTGTAGTCAGGGAGTTGTGTATCCTGTGTCCAGGGTTACTGTTATACAGACCTCCAGCTGTAGTCAGGGAGTTGTGTATCCTGTGTCCAGGGTTACTGTTGTTATACAGACCCCCAGCTGTAGTCAGGGAGTTGTGTATCCTGTGTCCAGGGTTACTGTTGTTATACAGACCTCCAGCTGTAGTCAGGGAGTTGTGTATCCTATGACCAGGGTTACTGTTGTTATACAGACCCCCAGCTGTAGTCAGGGAGTTGTGTATCCTGTGTCCAGGGTTACTGTTATACAGACCTCCAGCTGTAGTCAGGGAGTTGTGTATCCTGTGTCCAGGGTTACTGTTATACAGACCTCCAGCTGTAGTCAGGGAGTTGTGTATCCTATGACCAGGGTTACTGTTATACAGACCTCCAGCTGTAGTCAGGGAGTTGTGTATCCTGTGTCCAGGGTTACTGTTGTTATACAGACCTCCAGCTGTAGTCAGGGAGTTGTGTATCCTGTGTCCAGGGTTACTGTTATACAGACCTCCAGCTGTAGTCAGGGAGTTGTGTATCCTGTGTCCAGGGTTACTGTTGTTATACAGACCTCCAGCTGTAGTCAGGGAGTTGTGTATCCTGTGTCCAGGGTTACTGTTGTTACACAGACCTCCAGCTGTAGTCAGGGAGTTGTGTATCCTGTGTCCAGGGTTACTGTTATACAGACCTCCAGCTGTAGTCAGAGAGTTGTGTATCC